>NC_088239.1:59973987-60273987 GCF_036934945.1 Oncorhynchus masou masou
CTCTGGTCTGATGAAACAAAAATATAACTGTTTGGCCATAATGAACATGTCTGGAGGAAAAATGGGGAGGATTGCAAGCCGAAGAACACCATCCCAACAGTGAAGCATGGGGGTGGCAGCATCATGTTGTCGGGGTGCTTTGCTTCAGGAGGGACTGGTGAACTTCACAAAATAGATAGCATCACCAGGAAGGAAGATTATGTGGATATATTGAAGCAACATTCAAGACATCAGTCAGGAAGTTAAAGCTTGGTCGCAAATGGGTCTTCCAAATGGACAATGACCCCAAGCATACTCCCAAAGTTGTGACAAAATGGCTTAAGGACAACAAAGTCAAGGTATTGGAGTGGCCATCACAAAGCCCTGACCTAAATCCTATAGAAAATTTGTGGGCAGAACTGAAAAAACATGTGCGAGCAAGGAGGCCTACAAACTTGACTCAGTTACACCAGCTCTGTCAGGAGGAATGGGCCAAAATTCACCCAACTTTTTGTAGGAAGCTTGTGGAAGGCTACCCGAAACGTTTGACCCAAGTTAAACAATTTAAAGGCTACGCTACCAAATACTAATTGAGTGCATGTAAACTTCTGACCCACTGGGAATGTGATGAAAGAAATAAAAGCTGAAATAAATCATTCTCTCACCTATTATTCTGACATTTCACATTCTTAAAATAAAGTGGTGATCCTAACTGACCTAAGACAGGGAATTCTTACTCGGATTAGATGTCAGGAATTGTGAAAAACTGAGTTTACATGTATTTGGCTAAGGTGTATGTAAACTTGTATATACACTTACACACTTTAAAAAAAAAATATACCTTTATTATTTCCCAAACCCTCCCCCCTCCCGCAATTGGAGTAAACTAATAAACAATAACACTTAGGCTTCTACTTCCAGCTTATACATACTAATCACATTTTACAGACACAATCTATTTTACAATAGTTAGATTTTGTTTGTTGTTAGTCCTGGCCTCTATTTCTGATGTCCATCCAGTTTGATTTATATTTGCCATATATTTGTAACTGTGCTATTTCACAAAAGTTCTGAACCTATATACATTTTACAGACCCCGTATGTTTTACATTTGTTATCTTGTTGTTATTAGCACCACACTTCAGCTCCATTTAACCCCTCCCAGATATCTCTTAACACCATCAATATTGGATTTCTATTTGACATACATTTTTCAACTGTGCTTTGATGTTTCACAAAAGTACTGAACATTTCTATTCTCATAGTTTCTACAGATTGTAAATTAAAGATAAACATTTTTGCTAAAAGAAATATTATTTTAATAATCCATTGACTATGACTTTTCAAATCACCCAGTATTGCTATCTGTAGTGTTAGTTCTAGGTAAATGTTGCAATTCTTCATCCATTCCTGGACCTGTGACCAAAAACAAGCTACATATGGACAGTACCAAAATACATGATCTAATGACTCTGCCTCCTCACAGCAAAATCTGCAGAGCTGGGAAGATTGTATCCCCCATATATATTACATTCTATTGGTTGCAAGAATTTTTGTATAATCATTTAAATAGAAAATTCTAAGTTTTGAATCCGGCGTGGTTTTGCGTGTCAATTCATAAACCATGTGCCATGGAATCGGTACATCAAAAATCTGTTCCCAACTATTTTGCAATTTATATGGCACAGCTGTCACTTTTTTGGTCCTTAAATGAAACTGGTATATATATTTATTTATCACAGTTTTCTTTAACAAATTTTGGTCTTTAATGCAGGGCCGACAGACAAGTTCCTTACTTTTTCCCCCTTCTACCTGCCTCCTCCATTTTTTGTGGTAATGCTGCAACTAGTTGGTTGTAATTTCGGATAGAGCAGATATTTCCATATGTCTACAGAAATGTTGCTTGTTTTGTTTGTGTTTCAGATTATTTTGTGCCCAATAGAAATTAATGGTAAATAATGTATTGTGTCATTTTAGATTCACTTTTATTGTAAATAAGAATAGAATATGTCTCTAAACACTTCTACATTCATGTCAATGCTACCATGATTACGGATAATCCTGAATGGATCATGAATAATGATGAGTGACAAAGTTACAGATGCACAAATATCATACCCCTCCAAATAATTCTGACCTCCCCTGTTATTGTAATGGTGAGAGGTTAGCATGCCTTGGGGGTATGATACTTGTGCATCTGTGACTTTACCACTCGTCATTATTCACAATTCGTTCAAATTACAGCTGACAGTCTGCACTTTAACTTCATAGTCATTGTATCATTTCAAACCCAAAGTGCTGGAGTACAGAGCCAAAACAACAAGAAAAATGTGTCACTGTCCCAATACTGTTGGAACTCTGTATATGCTTCTGGGTACCCATCACCTAACACATTAAATTAAAACATAACCATTTGCTGTGTGGAAAAACAAACTTTAGGTACATGTTAGTGTTTGGGTATCTTTGCTTTTATATAATGTTAGTATCAAATACATAGAGCTAGGTGGACATGAAAGCCAGAGACAAGAGAAGTTCTGACTCGCTCTGTTGTGTTCAGTGGATGAAGGTTTTTATCTACAGTGGCAAGAAAAAGTATGAGAACCCTTTGGATATACATGGATTTCTGCATAAATTGGTCATAAAATTTGATCGGATCTTCCTCTAGGTCACAACAATAGACAAACACAGTCTGCTTAAACTAATTTTATTTTACTTGGCAAGTCAGTTAAGAACAAATTCTTATTTTCAATGACGGCCTAGGAACAGTGGGTTAACTGCCTGTTCACGGGCAGAATGACAGATTTGTACCTTGTCAGCTCGGGGATTCGAACTTGCAACCTTTCGGTTACTAGTCCAACGCTCTAACCCACATATGTCAGAGTCAAGGCCCGCGAGAAGGTTTTTTACGGCCCCTGGGATGATCTTGATTTATTATTAGAACCGGCCCGCAGACCGCAGCAAGCCGGCAGCCCGCAGATCTTTTACACGCACCAAATACTACATTTCCCACAATGCAACGGTGACGCACCGAGCAGTAGGCTGCTTCATTTCAATATTTATTGGCACAGCAGTCGTCAGCATCACAGTAAAATTAACTTTCAGATACCCATCAAAAATGGCAAAACGGAAGGTGGACACTGAGAACCGGGGTTTCAAACAAGGTGGGAGTCGGAGTATATGTTCACGGAGGTAGCTGGAAAACCTGTGTGTCTTCTGTGTGGAGAAAGTGTGGCGGTACTGAAAGAGTATAATCTGAGACGACATTATGAAACGAAACACGCGGACAAAAACAAGAATATGGACATGGAACAAAGGCTACAAAAGGCAGAGGAATTAAAACGAGGCCTCAAATCTCGACAGGCTCTGTTCAAAAAAGCCAAATCACAAGGCCAGGCTGCTGTCAAGGCCAGTTTTATTTTGGCAGAAGAGATCGCTAAATCAGCCCGGCCATTTACGGAGGGGGATTTCATCAAAAACTGCATGATTAAAGTTTGTGACGAAGTTTGCCCAGAAAAAAGGCAACTCTTTTTAAATGTGAGTCTGAGCAGAAACACCATTGCCGAGAGAGTAGACCAGTTGTCCATCAATCTAAAAGAGCAGCTTGTGAAAAAGGGAAAAGATTTCATTGCATATTCCTTGGCTGTGGATGAGAGCACCGACATTTCTGACATTGCCCAGTTGTCAATTTTCATCCGCGGAGTGGATAGGCTACTGATGGTGCCTTGAATACCGGTTTCTTTCATTTAATGTTCATGTTATGGGGATTTTTATATAAAGGAAATTTGTCTTTTGTGTCTGTTGAAAATTAAAGATTACTGACAGAGCCATAAGAAAATATTGCTTTATTTATCTGATCATATTGGAATATATTTGTTAGGTTTTCAGTAGGTTCAATTAGGTTCACTAGACTATATGCGTCATTTAAAAATTTTTCAATGAACATTCGAACAGTCCGGCCCTCGGCTTGTAGCTAAATTTTTTATTTGGCCCTCCGTCCATTTGACTTTGACACCCCTGCTCTAACCACTAGGGCACCCTGCCGCCCCTAATAACACACAAACAATTATATGTTTTCATGTCTTTATTGAACACACCGTGTAAACATTCACAGTGAAAGGTGATCCTCCTTTGGCAGCAATAACCTCAACCAAACGTTTTCTGTAGTTGTGGATCAGACCTGCACAACGGTCAGGAGGAATTTTGGACCATTGCTCTTTACAAAACTGTTTCAGTTCAGCAATATTCTTGGGATGTCTGGTGTGAACTGCTCTCTTGAGGTCATGCCACAGCATCTCCATTGGCCAGAAAGGATGGCTACCGTTTCATGGGCTCTTAACCAACCATGCTATTTTGTTTGTTTTTTCACATTTTTTGTAACTTATTTTGTACATAATGTTGCTGCTACCATTGTTTTGCCCGAAAAGAGCCTCTGGAAATCAGAACAGCGATTATTCACCTTGATCTAGATGAAGCATTCCTCCTTAATGAATCGGTTGAGAGGGATTTACTCCAGAAACCCGAACAGGCACTCATCCCCGTCATTCGCAGGAGAAAGAGACGGAAAAGATATTGCGGAAAGAGATCGGGCTGCCTTGTGAGGATCCGCTGACACGTGGCTAATCTGTCCTTGCCATCCGTACTACTGGCCAACGCACAATCGCTGGAAAATAAATTGGACGAGCTAAATGCACGTATATCCTACCAACAGGACATTAAAAACTGTAATATCTTATGTTTCACCGAGTTGTGGCTGAACAACGACATGACATACAGATGGCGGGTTACACACTGCATAGGTCTGATAGAACAGCAGCCTCTGGTAAGACAAGGGGTGGCAGTCTATGCATATTTGTAAACAAAAGCTGGTGCACGATATCTAAGCAAGTCTCAAGGTTTTGCTCGCCTGAGGTAGAGTATCTCATGATAAGCTGTAGACCACACTATCTATCTAGAAAGTTTTCATCTGTATTTTTCATAGCTTTCTACATACCACCACAGACTGGCACTGGCACTAAAACTGCACTCAACGAGCTGTATACCGCAATAAGCAAACAGAAAAATGCTCATCCAGAGGCGGCACTCCTAGCGGCTGGGGACATTAATACAGGGAAACTTAAATCTGTTTTACCTGATTTCTATCAGCGTGTTAAATATGCAACCAGAGGGCAAAAAACTCTAAACCACATTTACTCCACACACAGAGACTCGTACAAAGCTCCCCCTCGCCCTCCATTTGGCAAATCTGACCATAATTCTATCCTCCTAATTCCTGCTTACAAGCAAAAATTAAAGCAGTGTGCATCGGTGACTCAGTCAATAAAAAAGTGGTCAGATGAAGCAGATGCTAAGCTACAGTACTGTTTTCCTAGCACAGACTGGAATATGTTCCGGAAGCTTATAAGAAATCCTGATTTGCCTGATCTGATGAACAATCAAACAGGCAAAGTTTCAACACAGGACTAAGATCGAATCATACTACACTGGCTCAGACACTCATCGGATGTGTTAGTATCACCATTACAGACTACAAAGGGAAGCACAGCTGAGAGCTGCCCAGTGACACGAGCCTACCAGACAAGCTAAATAACTTATATGCTCGCTTCGAGGCAAGTAACACTGAAACATGCATGAGATCATTAGCTGTTCTGGATGACTGTGATCACGCTCTCCGCAGCTGATGTGAGTAAGACCTTTAAACGGGTCAACATTCACAAGGCTGCAGGGCCAGAAGGATTACCAGGACGTGTACTCTGAGCATGCGATGACCAATTGGCAAGTGTCTTCACTGACTTTTTCAACCTCTCCCTGTCTGAGTCTGTAATACCAACATGTTTCAAGCAGACCACCATAGTCCCTGTGTCCAAGAACACTAAGGTAACCTGCCTAAATGACTATCGCCCCGTAGCACACACATCTGTAGCCATGAAGTGCTTTGAAAGACTAGTCATGGCTCACATCAACACCATTATCCCAGAAAACTTAGACCCACTCCAATTTGCATACCACCGCAACCGATCAAAAGATGATGTAATCTATTGCACTCCACACTGCCCTTCCACACCAGGACAAAAGGAACATCTATGTGAGAATGCTATTCATTGACCGCAGCTCAGCGTTCAACATCATAGTGCCCTCAAAGCTCATCACTAAGCTAAGGATCCTGGGACTAAAGACCTCCCTCTGCAACTGGATCCTGGACTTCCTGCATGCTCAGTCCCCTCCTGTACTCCCTGTTCACTCATTACGGCACGGCCAGGCACGACTCCAACACCATCATTAAGTTTGCTGATGACATAACAGTGGTTTGCCTGATCACCAACAATGATGACACAGCCTATATAGAGGAGGTCAGAGACCTGGCAGTGTGGTGCCAGGACAACAACCTCATCCTCAATGTGATCAAGAATAAGGAGATGATTGTGGACTACAGGAAAAGGAGGACAGAGCACGCCCCCATTCTCATCGACGGGGCTGTAGTGGAGCAGATTGAGAGCTTCACGTTCCTTGGTGTCCACATCACCAACAAACTAACATGGTCCAAGCACACAAAGACAGTCGTGAAGAGGGCACAACAACTCCTATTCCCCCTCAGGAGACTGAAAAGATTTGGCATGGGTCCTCAGATCCTCAAAAGGTTCTACAGCTGCACCACCGAGAGCATCACTGCCTGGTATGGCAACTACTTGGCCTCCGACCACAAGGCACTGCAGAGCGTACATCACTTGGGTCAAGCTTCCTGCCACCCAGGACCTCTATATTAGGAGGTGTCAGAGGAAGCACCCTAGCCATAGACTGTTCTCTCTGCTACCGCACGGCATGCTGTACCGGAGTGCCAAGTCTAGGTCCAAGAAGCTTCTAAACAGCTTCAACCCCCACACCATCGAGAGCATCCTGACTGGTTGCATCACCAACTGGTATGGCAACTGCTCTGCCTCCAACCGCAAGGCACTACAGAGGGTAGTGTATACGGCCCAGTACATCACTGTGGCCAAGCTTCCTGCCATCCAGGAACTCTATACCAGGCGGTGTTAGAGGAACCCCATAAAATTTGCCAAAGACCTCAGCAAGCGGTACCGGATTGCCAAGTCTAGGTCCAAAAGGCTTCTTAAAAGCTTCTACCCCCAAGCCATAAGACTCCTGAACAGCTAATCAAATGGCTACCTGGACTATTTGCATTGTCGTCCCATATTTGCATTACGCTGCTGCTACTCTGTTTAATATCTATGCATAGTTACTTTACCTCTACCTACATGTACATATTACCTCAATTAAACGGTGCCACCGCTCATTGACTCTGTACCGGTACCCCCTGTATATAGCCTCGTTACTGATATTTTATTGTTGCTCTTTAATTATTTGTTATTTTTCTATTTTCTTCTTTTTATTTATTTTCAGTTTATTTGAGTAAATACTTTCTTAACATTTATTTTTCTTAAAACTGCATTGTTGGTTAAGGGCTTGTAAGTAAGCATTTCACGGTAAGGTCTAAACCTATTGTATTCGGCACATGTGACAAATAGAATTTGATTTGATTTTGTGTGAGACATCCTGCAGTGCCTATGGTGGCCACAAGAGGAAGCTAACCTCCCTGCTAACCAATATCAACTGAGAGACAAGAGGTTTCCCTCTGGTTGTTTTGAATGTGGACAAGTTACATTTCTGAGGGGGGAGATGAGAAGAAAATGCATGTTCAGGTGATAGTAGATAACAGAGCAGAAAAAACATGATACTCTTCCATGTTGTGTCATGACTCCCACAAATCCTGTTAATCAGTAACTGGATATAATTCCTTGAGGGCAGAAGTATGTGGGGTTCAGAGTGGCCAAATATGTAGGGAGAAATATGTAAGGCTCCTAGTTTAGTGTTTCTAGATAGTCTTCAAGTTGGACTCTGGCACCCGAAGAGGATATTGTTTACCAGTGTACGTAAGCCTCATTTGCACGCCTTATAACAGCATTGCTAATTGAAATGGCTTCCTCTGTCGATGTGCCATTTCCCATTTGGTCTAAACACATAAACACAACATGTATTGTTTTTCCATTCTAGTAGCAAGAAATTGTGATGAAAAACTTTTTGGATTGTACAGCAGAGGAGGGGTTAGTTTGAGGGAGCATCTGAGAAAGAGCCAGTCAGTGAGAGAGAGTATAGAGAAGAGAAAGAGCGAGACAGTGGGAGAGACAGCAAGAAAGATAGTTAGTTAGTATTGAAATCATCATATCAAGGTCAGAATCTGCCCTACAGAGAATGAATGCTGCTCAGCTGAAGATAAGATGGTTACCCACGGGGGAACCTGTAGGCTTATTCTATCACACTCAACTTATCTAGACTCAGCTCATTTTATTTGCACTCATTATAGAGTCTCTTTAACGCTTGGATAGAAGGCTAACAATAGTTTAACATTTACCGTAGCATTGTCTATTATTAACTGAGTGTTGATGGAAATATTGACATTATCACATATGGCACTGACTTTGCCTGTGCTACATTCCTAACTCTGTTGTGCTGTGAATGAATAACATTCCAGGCCGTTGAGGGACGTCTTTATAGCAGTTTCTATTGCTCCATGCATCCACAGGTGATGTCATGTTGTCTTGAGCAGTAACGGCTGACAAAGAATGTCCCTCCTGTACTCTGCGCCTCCCCTGTTGTCTCTCTCTCTCTCTCTCTCCAGAGCCAGAGCCAGAGCCAGAGCCAGAGCCAGTTTTTCCTGAGGTGAGTTGTTCCTCACACCTCACACCTAATCTGCAGTCAGACGGGTCAGGAAGACAAGCTCTGACAGGCTCTCTCTCTCTCTCTCTGTCCAACCACTTCCACAGAGCCTCCTCCACCTGTCTGGCTGCCTACAGCTCACTGCTCAGATACACAGAGATAGAACAGCAGGATCTGCAGCCATGAAAAATGTTAAATCTTTCCTAATGTTTAGAGCATCATATAGCATGGATGTCATTTCACCCACACAGTGATGCTGTCCAGAAGCTGCCTTTAAAAGCGTGGGAATTATTTTCCAGTGCTCCAGAGGAATGATAATTTTTATTATGCCTTTAATTCAGCATAACCTTGGCAGGACACTAAAGCATTGGGGTCAGTAGCTCTGGAAACCATAGCCCACAATTCAGCACCAGCCGCTGGCCCATTACCCTGCTCCAATACCACATCAGCCTCTTCACTGAGTACCACAGGGGCAGCCATGACCTCTATCCATGGTTGTGGACATCCCCCAAGAAGAGACAGCATCCCAAATGTCACTCTATTCCCTATATAGTGCACTATGTAGATAATAGGGTGCCAGAGAGAGAGGGAGTGCAGGGTAATGGCCGCTTCTTCAGGGGTGGGCAGGATTTCACAGCTGCCATGCCTCAATTACCCTGCGTGTGGTAATCTGCTCTAATCCAGCGGGTTTGCTGGGGGAGTTAACATCACCATTCACCACACTTTCCAATCCCATGTACAGGCTCCTCTAGAGTGGCTCTGTGGCACTGACGTAAGTAGCTAGCCAGGGCCTCCAGGCTGCTTCTTCACGGACATGTCACAGTTATAGCTTCAGACATTCCCAGTTATACAGACAGACAGGCTTGGATTCAGCAAGGCCATTAGAGAGAGAGAGAGTGTGTGTGTGTGAGAGAGTGAGTGAGAAAGTTACTCAATTACACACTTTTCACTGGAGCGGAAAGATTTAAAAGGCATACCAGGACTTTGAAATAATGGTGGTTAGTTAGCTGAGCTCACCCATTAGTAAAATACCAGCAAGTGTAGATGGATTGACCCCTAGCTGTGGCCCCTAGCTGTGGGCTCTAGTTAATTGTTCTAATGTGGCAATTTGGTAGTGGTTCCAGTGGTTCCATGGCTAGAAAATGTACAGCAGCGGTGTGGCTGGTCTTATCATCTTCACATAGAGGGAGAGAACAAACAGCTAAGTTATTGAAGAGAGCTGTCCATAAACACTGACACTAGCAGTATGTGTGTAGTGTAGGGTAAGGTTTGGTGTTAGCATGTGTGTAGGTGAGGTCAAATTAGAAGTTACAAGGCTGTGATGACAAGCTCAGAGTAGGCACCTTCACGCTAAAAGAAAGGATGTGATCAAAAGATCTGGGAATCAGTTAGCTGACTCAAAATGGAGCCTATTGCACAGTACTTGTCCTGCACTGTAAAAAGTAGGACGGCACAGTTCTTCATCTGAAGTGTTTTTTCTGATTGGTATGATCCAAAATTACGCTTTGGTTCTTTCAACCTATTCAATTAGTCTGAAATCAAATAGCGACTTTGACAGATCAATGTGATTTTAGAGGCCTGGCCTATTGGGGCTGTGGCTTTCAGTTTGTTATTTTTGGCCACCTGTGAGAGTGAATGTCATTCCAGGTAATGTGTTCTGTTTTTTATTATTTTATTATTACATGTTGACTGCCAGCACTGAATCTTAAATGGAAAATCCACTCAAAAACTAACTTTTGGTATCTTTTTCATTAGTCCACTGTTGATACAGTCCCAAAATGTTTTGCATATCAGCAGTCAAGATTTTAAGATATTGGACTTTCAAGAAAAGTGGATGGGTCACTATTGTCTAGACATGTACAGTACACAGCTATCTAGCTAACATGAACAGTTTTACCTACCTGTAGATTCATACTCTATCATGTCATGCATAGTGGCTAGCTATGACAATCCATTTGTACTGTAGCTATGGGCTGGGATTATGGTTCATAGTTGGTTAGTTTTACCTACCTGCAGATTCATACTCTATCATTTCATGCATAGTGGCTAGCTATGACAATCCATTTGTACTGTAGCTATGGGCTGGGATTATGGTTCATAGTTGGTTAGTTTTACCTACCTGCAGATTCATACTCTATCATTTCATGCATAGTGGCTAGCTATGACAATCCATTTGTACTCTAGCTATGGGCTGGGATTATGGTTCATAGTTGGTTAGTTTTAGCAATCCATTTGTACTGTAGCTATGGGCTGGGATTATGGTTCATAGTTGGTTAGTTTTACCTACCTGCAGATTCATACTCTATCATTTCATGCATAGTGGCTAGCTATGACAATCCATTTGTACTCTAGCTATGGGCTGGGATTATGGTTCATTGTTTAGCTAGCTAGCTGGCTGGCTACATGTCTAAACAAAAGACTCTACTTCGCAATAGAATGATTACATGACCCATCAAGTTAGCCAGGTATGTCTGGGGGTGGTTACGGACATCTATTGTATATCATGAACATGTGTACTGTACATGTCTAGACAATAGTGACCCATCCACTTTTCTAGATGTGGTTGGGGGTGGTTATAGCATTTCTTTCACATGACCCATCAACTTCAACAAGTGTCTGGGTAAGCATCATCTAATAGGCTAATTATAGAATATAAATAAAATATTTTTATCTGGACACTTTGAAAGTCAGATTAGGATATAGGCCAAGTACTAGATGAAGTGTATTTTTACCTGGAGTTTTGTAAAGAGATAGGTGGGGCTAAGGCTTAAGGGTGTGTGAACGATGCTGAATAGGTGGAGACAAAGACGAGCTCTCCAGTAGGTGTACCAAAACATTCAAGGGACATTTTCTCAAACGTGGGGTTACAAGTTTGACAACTTTCAAAGCAGAATTACCTTCTTATTGTTTCTCAACTGCAGTGTATGATATACCATTTTGTAGCTCTGAATCTCTACTTTTATCCAATGTAAAAAAAATAATTTTAAAAGCAATTTCAAATGTTACTAGTCTGCATAAGGCTGAATGGAGGCGGTGGATCACACATAGCCAATATTGACTTTGCAGCTGGCCCATCTAGAGGAAACCGCTCAGTTCTGCCTCCAGGGCAGGATTCATGATAATAAACGTCAATCTGCGAGACTGCATGCATCAATAGCTCAGAGGGCAGCTGACACTTAGTCCAGTGGTGGAAAAAGTACCCAATTGTCCTACTTGTGTAAAAGTAAAGATACATTAATATAAAATGACTCAAGTAAAAGTGAAAGTCACCCAGTATAATACTACTTGAATAAAAGTCTAAAAGTATTTGGTTTTAAAAATACTTAAATATCAAAAGTAAATGTATTTGCTAAAATATCCTTAAGTATCAAAATTAAAAGTAAAGTTATAAATAATTTATAATTCCTTATATTAAGCAAACCAAACGGCACCATTTTAGTGTTTTTTAAATTTACAAATAGCCAGGGGCACACTCCAACACACAGACATAATTTACAAACGAAGCATTTGTGTTTAGTGTGCCCAGAGGATCAGAGGCAGTAGGGATGACCAGGGATGTTCTCTTGATAATTGTGTGATTTGGGCCATTTTCCTGTCTTGCTAAGCATTCAAAATGTAATGACTACTTTTGGTGTCAGGGAAATGTATGGAGTAAAAAGTACATTATTTTCTTAAGAAATGTAGTTCAGTAAAAGTAAAAGTAGTCAAAAATATAAATCGTAAAGTACAGATACCCCAAAAAAAGCAACTTAGGTAGATACTTTAATGTATTTTTACTTAAGTACTTTACACCACTGATTTAGTTTGATGCTAAACATTTTGTAACCTGGAATTTAACCTGTTGTGCTGCAGAGGTTTAGTGAGAGGATGTCTGTGTGTCTGGTATAGCGATGATAAGTGCTCGTGTGTGTGTTTCATACTCCTCTATGTCCACACCTGGGTCAATGAGACTGAGACAGCAGAATAGCCCTGACCGGTTTACAACCCACTTGATCTCATTACTGAGTGACGATCAATGAGCTTTACATCATTGAGTCTTTCCCGATCACTTACCCTAGTGAGAAACACAATACACCCATGGAGAGAGACAGCGAGAGAGATGGATGACTGGTCCTGATCTTAGATAATTCATCTCTCCTGCAGACCCACTCAATACTCATTCAGATATGTATTTAATTTATCACAATGTGAAATCAATCAAGAGTGACATTCAAACTTACTTGGTTTTTGGAGGCTTGGTGACTCGAGCGCAAGGGACTCTATGGACCTCACCCGACTCTGCTGTGGATGAGCTTGCTTCACCATTCGAACCGAATCTTCTCGATACGAACCGCTTTCGAGCACAATGGGAATCCGTTCCAAACTTCTGCCTGATCTCTCATAACCCGCATTGGTGTACCGCACGGGGCCACCGGCAGCAGAGGTGCCTGGGTATCCAGTGTTCCCCTCCTCATGTCTGGACCGACTCTGAAGTGAGGACGCGCGGTTGTGATGCGTTTTGTTGGTCCCGTTGCTCGGATCCAGTGGAATAACTTTGTTTTCAATCCGAGTTCCGACAGAGCAGGCAGAAAGCGGGGCTGGTTTTTGCGCTGGCAAATGGTGCTGTTTAGAGTGCGGGTGTTCCGGGTGCACGGCAGACGGGCCCTTCATTAGGTTGTTGTTGTCCGGGTTCAGCATGGAGTATCGCAACCCCGCCACGAAGCGCTCAAATGTCAGGCAACCATGCGGTGGGGCCACCCGCCTCAGGCACTCCAGCACCCCGCCGGGCAAATCATGAGTATCTGCCCCTTGCCATCGACTCTCAATCTCCGATATGTGCACATACCCTCTCTTCCCGTCATCAAGGATGTCAAAGAGTGTCCTCAAACTGTGTAAAAATGCTTTGGGTAACCCATCTGTTGAATATTCCGTGTCTTTAGGCTGCATTTTACCGGTTATGCTTGTCTTGCCTTCTCTTCTTGTGCCAATCCTACCGTAAATTGTCGATGACCCGTTCAATTTGCTCCTCCGATCAGTCACTATCAGAGCCATTCATTTATCAATCGTTGAACTGAATAATGGCAAACTCAAACCTCACCAAGATATATCTTATAACGTGGTTATGAAGTCTTGTTACTTTGCGCGTGATACAACAACTATTCGTTTGTAATAAGTAGCCTAGCTTACTATATTTATTCAAAATTAATTCGAAATTCTACCAATTTCTCTTTATGCCTTCCATTGACGAAACACTGCATTCCCTCTCCGGATTTGCAGCTCCAGGATACTTTTTTTCAACTGGACAGTCCTTCAAACGTCTGCGCAGATTTGTCTAGGGACACAGCCATTGGTCATCATCAGAATTGCCGTGCGCTTATTGGTAGGAACTTGTGGAAGGTAGAAGTTTGAGTTGTGCTTTTGTTATTCATTGAGCCGGACGTTATTCGCCCAAGGATTCATACCCTACCCACTTAATGAGTGAAGAAATATGTGTGTTACCCTACATCTGGGTCTAATTGTAAAAAAAAAAATAGTCAGTCTTTATCCAAGATGTTTACAATAATGTTTATACATAGTAATAGGTGTATGATACATTGTAGCCTATGAGTAATACATTGTAGATTAGAGCATTGTATCACCACTATATTCCATAAATGAAAGTGTTTTAACTGACTAAGCCACTAATATTTCACAATGTTTAACATATAGGGCTTTGTAAGCTTTATATGACCAAACATATCGTAATATATCTTCAGAAAAAAGGTTCTTATAGCTAACACAAGTCACAGCTATCTCATCTTTCCTCCATGTAGATACATCATTAGAGAAGAGCAGTCACTTCCATTTCATCCTCAAGCCTCGCTTGCTCAGACTTGAATTCTTCTCTCATCCCTTGAGGACAACTTTTAATTTGATGTAATTTAAGTTTCACTCTGTCACAGGGAATGCTGCAACTTATATAGGCTACATTTATGATGTATCCCTGTTTCTACCCTCTCCTCTCCTCTCACTGTAAACCAACCAACACAGTACTAGTCATTATTGATAACATATTGATTTTGCGAACAGAATCACTGAATGCCTGAGGGTGAGATCAAATTGATTGTCATAGTAAAGGATCGGACAATTGCATACAGTAGAAAGTCCTACACACAGTGGCTTTGATCATTAATGGAAGGAATTATCCGAACAGTAAACCCTCTTTGGCTACTCCACCGGGGTCAGCTTGTGCACGCTCCTATGTAGTAGCATAGCTAGAGAAAAAGATGGTGTGTGTGCGTGCGTGTGCATGCTCATGTGTGTGTGTGCACGTGACAGAGAGAGATAGACTGCACTGCCAATGTGAGTGGTGTTCTTTTACTGATCGGCAGGTTCAGAGTCAGACAATTTAATCCTCAATTCTCTACCAGCCTCCCTCCCCTCCTTTTCCTTTCACCCTATCTCTCTCTCCCTGTCATGCACATACACTGCCACAGTCACACAAACACATAAGCCTGCGTGCACACGCATGCAAGCACACACACACACACACACACACACACACTACAGTGCCCACAGTTCATGAGTGGAAGCTAAACCATGAGTGCACTGAGGGAATTATCCCTGACCCTGCTATTGTTTATCTTACTTATTAGAACCATAGGTTTACCCTCACCCCACTGGCCAACTCACACGCATTATATCTATATTTTTTACTTGTGCTTTGTATCTCTGTCTCTCCCTTCAGCCATATCGCTGTGCATGTGGCAAACCATTTGAGAGTTGGGTCACTGCATTATTTTCGGGAAGTGCTTCAAATCTTAGACTTTTATCCTAAGTTGAGTCATAATGGAAGACAGAGAAAAAGTGGAAGTACATTTAAGCGATGGAGGCTGAAGGAGGGAACAGATAGTGCCAAGTCTTTCTCTCATTTAGCCTTCAGATTAGACTGCGAATGTCTATTCCCAAATAATGAAACCAATCCAATCCTCATCTATGACAAAGATTGCCTAGTGGTTAGTGCGTTGGGCCAGTAACCCGAAAGGTTGCTGGATCAAATCCCTGAGCTGACAAGGTAAAAATATGTCATTCTGCCCCTGAGCAAGGCAGTTAACCCACTGTTCCCTGGGTGTTTAAGATGTGGATGTCGATTAATGCAGCCCCCCACACATCTCTGATTCAGAGGGTTTGGGTTAAATGCGGAAGACACATTTCAGTTAAAGGCATTCAGTTGTACAACTGACTAGGTATCCCCCATTTCCAAGCCTTCATTCTGTTCCTGCTTTTCTGGGTTTATTAAGAGGGTTTATTTAAGCACTTCTCTGGGTGCCTAAGTGAATGGACTTTGGTCACCTAGTTTCTCCAGATAGTTGTGTAAAAAAGACTATTGTTTCACAGGCCTCCATTAAGAGAGAAAAACACATATTTGCACAAATTTGAAAAGGAAACTAGTTCAGCTATGCAAATGGTGCCACAGTAGGGTTTAAGATACAATACAATCTCATTGTGTTCTATTTACACACATACTGATTTTTACCACCCATGAAGCTGATCCTGTGTTTTTTACAACAATAATGATGCAAAGGACTGATATCTTAGCCAAATTCTTCAGACTCCTTTAAATACATGCAGTATGTATTTATAGATTGTAATGCATGTCTTGCTCTAGTCTAAGCCATCTATCAAATTCATCATGTGACAGGCGGCTTATGAAGAATGTGTTCTTGTTCTTCAAAGCATTGTTAATCAGTGTATATACCGAACTACATAGTAATGACACACTGTGCCTCTAGTATGTATGAAGACATAAATATCAGACCAATTCCAATATGCCTGTTAGCACTAGTTTCAAGTATGATTTTTAATGGCCTTGAGAAAAGGAGCTTGAACCATACTACATCTTCATGTTTTATTTTGAATCCTTACAAACTCTGCTCCAGAGAAGGCTAGTAACAGTGACTAAAGTTCAGGGCAGGGTACTGGGCGAAGGCCATCTAGTAAAACTATTTAACAGTCTGACGGCTTGGAGATAGAGAATGTTTGTCTCACAGTCCCAGCTTTGATTCACCTGCACTGTCTCCGCCTTGTAGATGGTAGCGGGGTGAACAGGCTGTGGCTCGGGTGGCTGAGATCCTTGACAATCTTCAAATCAAATACAATTTTATTGGTCACATCCACATGTTTAGCAGATGTTATTGCGGGTGGAGCAAAGTGCTTGAAAAAGTGTATACCTATAGAAAGGGAGGAGCAAAATGGTGTTGTGGCCACTACTACACCGGATCAAGCTTGGTGTTATCGTTTTTGGATTATCAGCTAATGCATTGTGTGGGACGTACACATTGTGTTGAATGTCCTGAAAAGTCATTCAGAGTCAATAGAATGAGTTAAGCTGGTCATTTGGGACATGAGAAGATTAAGACACACATAAGACTATATGCCGTCACTGCAATGAGACAGGACATGAGGTAGAATACACTGACTTGAAGTGTCAAATGGTCATAGTTTCATGCTCTCATGCCGCTTCTTCAACCAAATGAGCAAATCCGCATGAGAGACGTGAGTGGCTTTACATATACGTGAGCCAGCTAGTGGTGGCATGTCTAAATAATGGTGACCAAAGCCCCCTATCCAGACTCACGGCATTTACTATATATATATATATATACTGTAAGTGACAAAGGCAAACATGATCTGTTTAATGGATGTTTCAGAGATAAATCCTGTACGTCGTTAACACTAATGCTTATCACTAACAGGAAATCAACACATTGTGCTAATCTGTTTTAGCCTAATAATTTTAAACTGCTTCAGTTCAATGAACATTATGTCATGTATCATTACAGACATCTTCACATTAGCGTACACTCGTGTGGACTTCCCTCCCCTCCGGTCATCACTTCTTTGCCATCTCTCATCAATGCAAATTCCATTGACTTTAAATTGAACAGAATTAGGCAAATCATGCAAAGTACTCACAAATGTGTTAATAAAAAAAATCCACTAAGTATTTAAAGCTATAATCATAAAATATCCTAAATAAATTGATGTAGTAATAGCCTACATAAAGTGAGACACATTCACCAAGTGGATGAATACAGACAGTACAGTCCTTACAATGCAATTCTAGAAGACCTTTGTCAAACAGTTTTGTAAGGCATCCTGCTCACACCCTCTGTTGACTCAAAGTAAAGTTGAGGAGTTGCTAAATAAAGTCAATTCTGAATGAAAGAGAAACAAAACATGATACCTAGTGATACACGGTATGTACTGTATGTTATGCTGCTAGTATAACCTTTCCCAAACTGTGTAAAATGTGCAAGAATTCTACAAAACCTCAATGATCCATACTAACCACTAGTGGCACTTTAGGAAACTATTGGTTCGTTTCAGCCGTACAGCATGCCAACCAAGGCATAAAAAATAATACTGGATCATGAGCTTAAAATTTGAATCCCCCCAAAAAGTGAAAACAAATTTGTGGAACGCTGTCAAAATGCAACATTTGCCCTCATATCCTGCTCCAGGGATTTTTCTGCCATTGTAATCCTTGGGCGGGCCCACCTAAGCGTTTTTTCGGGTCACCTAAGTGCAAACAGTGTAAAAAAATAAAACTAAGTGTAAACTTAAACCAGATATAAAGTATGTTGAAAAGATAATGGACCTATATATGTTTTAATAATATCATCTCTGGGAACTAACAATCACCAAAATAAAAACTAGACTGCAGGGAGAAAGGAAAATTCCCAAAACAATTTAGCAGTGTTAATTTTTTTATTGTTTGAGCAAAAGAAACTACCTTTAAAACTACAAAAAAATCCTCAGCTCCATGACAGAATATGTAGAATCGTGGGAAATGAGCATTAAACCTCTTAAGGATTAGCCCCTTTTTTTCAATTTTCATCTAAAATTACATATCCAAATCTAACTGCATGTAGCTCAGGCCCTGAAGCAAGGATATGCATATTATTGGTACAATTTGAAAGGAAACACTTTGAAGTTTATGGAAATGTGAAAGGAATGTAGTAGAATATAACACTATAGATCTGGTAAAAGATAATACATCATCTTTGAAATGCAAGAGAAAGGCCATAATGTATTATTCCTGCCCAGGTGCAATTTAGATTTTGGCCACTAGATGGCATCAGTGTATGTGCAACATTTTAGATTAACCATTGAATTAACCATTGAATTTCCGTTCAAAATTTTAAATCAAGATGCCCAAATGTGCCTAATATGTTTATTAATAACTTTTCATGTTCAAAATTGTGCACTCTCCTCAAACAATAGCATGGTATTCTTTCACTATAATAGCTACTGAAAATTGGACAGTGCAGTTAGATTAACAAGAATTGAAGCTTTCTGACAATATCAGATATGTCTATGTCCTGGAAAATGTTCTTGTTACTTACAACAACTCATGCTAATTGATTTAGCCTACGTTATATCTACCGTCCCGTGGAAGAGACACCGAACTCGAAGAAGTTTTAAAATGCAACATTTTCTCTCAGCTGCATTACAAAAGGCGCACGGCTCACTAGAGAGTGATGAGCCAAGTAAAGCCCGCCCTGGCCAAACCCTCCCCTAACCCAGACGACGCTAGGCCAATGACACAGCCTGAGATTGAACCCGGGTCTGTAGTGATGCCTCAAGGACTGCGATGCATTGCCTTAGACCGCTGCACCACTCAGGAAGCCTTAGATAAATAGCTTTAGATTCTCATCTCCAAGATGGGAGCCTCTAAAATGTGTTATAAAATGTAGCCACGCTCTTTGCCACACCCCCTACCAACCACCCTTTTTGATCCCGGAAAAAACCCTGCGCTCCAAATCTCACAGCCTATTGGTCTGGAAATATGACCCTTACTCATGTGTCAACAGTGGTTTACATTTGAGGAGATAAAAGCTTAATGATAGACATGATTTCTATTGCATTAAACCCAGTAAATCAAATCAAATTTTATTTATCACATGCGCCGAATACAACAGGTGAAGTATTTACAGTATGTGATCAAACGCACATTGTTTATTCAACCCTCAAGCCCACTCTATAACATATAATGTTTTTCCCTTACCTTTTCCATATATTAAATAAACTATGCACTATATAGTACTCATCTGGACACAAGTCAGGGTGGCCCAATCTGACAAAATGCCATGATCAACTTACAAGGTTTTCTGATCTATATAAAGGGTTCAATCACTGAACCCACGTGAAACTAAGTCCAGCATGGCAGAACATTGTCCAATGGTGACGCAGTTGAACCACAATACCGAAATAAATGTGTTTATTAATAGGGTTGAGTGGGTGAGATGTGAAGCAGAGGACTGGGGTTGCCTGTACATGAGTATGTCCTGTGGTCATTCCATCACATCTCCATATGGGGTCTTCTTAGGCCCAGCTGGTTCCTCAGGGGCAGGCTCTGCTACTGCAATACAGACAGACACAGAGAGATGTCAGAGACCTGAGAGCTGAATAAACTGCTGACCTAATGTCTACCCCTCTTATTTTGTGTCCGTCTTCACAACCGGCATTGAGATTTAGTCCACGTAGTATAGAATGGCATAGAATAGAGTAGAACCACAGCTATACTCACTGTGTGGTGTTCGGTCTGGTACTTTCCCTGTCTCTATTAGCATCCATAGGTCAGTGCACTTCATTGTCTCCCAGCGTGTCACTGCATAGCTGCCCACTGACGAAGCCGCTGAAGGGGAATAGAGAGGGCAATGAAAGGAACAAGGTGAGACAAAGAGGTAGACATGATTGACGTTTAGACAATCATTCTAAACTCTATATTACTGCAAGTTATAGCTAAACATCACATTCTGTAATTTGAGTACACAGGCACACTCACCTGTTGAAATCAGCAGGTTCCACTGCAAAGGATATGGAAGCCTCTTCTGAATAACTTTTTGTATGAGAAATAATCCACTTGTCCCTACAATAGAGTACAGGAATTGTTAGGGTACATGAAAGAGGCTCCACGATGCATTCATGCATAAATAAATTGTTATTATATGAAGTGAAAACAAAGCATTGGGAGAGTGTCACTCACCCAATATAAAGGTCGCTGTCCCTTTCATGAAGGCATGAGACTGACAGGCAGCATACTGCTGTAAACCCTGAGAGAGAAGAAAGATCGCAAATGGGTCGAATACAAAATGCAATCATCATGAGAGATTATTTTATGTTCAATATGTGTCCCAGGTTAGGTAGCTTTGGTAAGAAATCTGAGAACACAACTAGCAATGAAGGTTGTAAAACCTAGCAAATGTATATAATCGTGTTTAAAACGTCAAAACACAAAGCACGTGTAATCTACAGCTGAGCTACAGCAACCATTCAGCAGTGTCTTGCGTAAAAGGTTGAAGCAGTAAAAAGAGAAAGGACCAACCGGATGTTTTGCTGCAAGCGCATCGTCCACTTTTGTGAGTCCAAGGTTGACCATTTCGTAAATAAACACTTTAATTAAGTTGACGGATTTATTATACCACTACGATATCCAACATATACAAGCCAATGTGTACATAACTGTTATGAAACTTGCAACTTCCGCATAGAGTAAAACAAATCCCGAAGGGTATATTTTATGAAGGTTTCTGTGATACTAAATGACTCACGACGCCTCGTGGTGTGGGGGCGTCAGTGCAGCTCTTAACTAATGAGGCATAAAGTGTGCATTACTGTATTCACTTTTATGGGTAGATAAATCGTATTGGTATAGTTTGTTTTCTGCTGTGTAAAGATTTGTAATTTATATATTATGCAAAAGTTTTAGATTTAGCATACAAAAAAAAATGAAAAGACCCATAATCAAAACTACAATAGAACATGCTTGTCACAGTCTTGTTTATTTTGTTCTCTGAACATGTAAGATTTTTCAGTGTGATCCAATTCTTTACTTTACTGGTCATAGTCAGCTTTTATTTTGGCAAGTCAGTTAAGAATAAATTCTTATTTACAATGATGGCCTACCAAAAGGCAAAAGGCCTCCTGCAGGGACGGGGGCTGGGATTAAAAATAAAAGTATAGGACAAAACACACATCACGACAAGAGAGACACTGCAACACGACATAAAGAGAGACCTAAGACAACAACATAGCAAGGCAGCAACACATGACAAAACAGCATAGCAGCAGCACAACATGGTAGCAGCACAAAACATGGTACAAACATTTTTGGGCACAGACAACCACACAAAGGACAAGAAGGTAGAGACAATAATAGATCATGCAAAGCAGCCATAACTGTCAGTAAGAGTGTCCATGATGAAGAGATTGAGATAAAACTGTCCAGTTTGAGTGATTGTTGCTGCCCATTCCAGTTGCTAGCTGCAGCTAACTGAAAAGACGAGCGACCCAAGGATGTGTGTGCTTTGGGGATCTTTAACAGAATGTGACTGGCAGAATGGGTGTTGTATGTGGAGGATGAGGGCTGTAGTATATATCTCAGATAGGGGGGAGTGAGGCCTAAGAGAGTTTTATAAATAAGCAGCAACCAGTGGGTCTTGCGACTGGTGTACAGAGATGACCAGTTTACAGAGGAGCATAGAGTGCAGTGATGTGTCCTATAAGGGGCATTGGTGGCAAATCTGATGGCCGAATGGTAATGAACAGCTAGCCGCTCGAGAGCACCCTTACCTGCTGATCTATAAATTACGTCTCCGTCATCTAGCATGGGTAGGATGGTCATCTTAATCAGGGTTAGTTTGGCAGCTTTGGTGAAAGAGGAGCGATTACGATAGAGGAAACCAAGTCTAGATTGAACTTTAGCCTGTAGCTTTGATATGTGCTGAGAGAAGGACAGTGTTACCATCAGACCATACTTCCAAGTACTTGTATGAGGTGACTAGCTCAATCTCTAAACCCTCAGGAGGTAGTAATCACACCTGTGGGGAGATTCTTCTTACCAAACCATATGACCTTTGTTTTGGAGGTGTTCAGAACAAGGTGAAAGGCAGAAAAAGCTTGTTGGACACTAAGAAAGCTTTGTTGTACAGCGTTTAACACAAAATCCGGGGAGGGGCCAGCTGAGTATAAGACTATCAACTGCATATACATGGAGGAGAGAGCTTCCTACTGCCTGAGAAATGTTGTTGATGTAAATTGAGAAGAGCGTGGGGCCTAGGATCGAGCCTTGGGGTATTCCCTTGGTGACAGACAGTGGCTGAGACAGCAGATGTTCTGACTTTATACACTGAACTCTTTGAGAGAGGTAGTTAGCCAACCAGGCTAAAGAGCCCTCAGAGACACCAATACTCCTTAGCTGGCCCACAAGAATTGAATGGTCTATCATATCAAAAGCTTTGGCCAAGTCAATAAAAATAGCAGAACAACATTCCTTAATTAAAATCAAGGGCAATGGTAACATAATTGAAGACCTTTAAGGTTACAGTGTCACAGTCCATAACCTGAGCGGAAACCAGATTGCATACCCGAGAGAATACTTTAGACATCAAGAAAGCCAGTCAAGCCTCCCGGGTGGCGCAGTGGTCTAAGGCACTGCATCGCAGTGCTAGCTGTGCCACCAGAGACTCTGGATTTGCGCCCAGGCTCTGTCGCAGCCGGCCGCGACCAGGAGGCTCATGCGGCGGCGCACAATTGGCCCAGCGTCGTCCGGGTTAGGGAGAGTTTGGCCGGGCAGGGATATCCTTGTCTCATTGCGCATTGGTGCAGCTGGCTTCCGGGTTGGATGTGCATTGTGTCAAGAAGGAGTGCGGCTTGGTTGGGTTGTGTTTCGGAGGATGCACGGCTCTCAACCTTCGCCTCTCCCGAGTCCGTACGGGAGTTTCAGCGATGAGACAAGACTGTAACTACTACCAATTGGATACCACGAAATTGGGGAGAAAAAGGGGTAAAATAAATAAATAAATAAAAGCCAGTCAGTTGATTATTCAAGTTTTTTCAATACTTTTGATAAAAAGGGCAAAATAGAAATAGGTCTATAACAGTTAGGATCAGCTTGAGCTCCCCATTTAAATAAAGAATGGACCATGGCTGCCTTCCAAGCAATGGGAACCTCCCCAGAGTGGAGAGACAGGTTAAAAAGTTTGGAGAGTTTGGCTTGGCAATGATAGGGGCAACAACCTTAATTGAGAAGAAAGGGTCTAAACCATGTTTAGAAGTTTAAGAAGCTCAGAAGTTTAAGAAGCTCCTTTAGCACCTCGGACTCAGTGACCACCTGCAGGGAGAAACTTTGTAGCAGGGCAGGGGAAAAAGAGGGATAAGCATTGGGGATAGTCACGTTAGAAAGGGTGGGAGATGACGAAATGTTGGATGGGCAAGGATGCATGGCAGAGTCAAATAGGAATCCTGACTTAATGAAGTGGTAATTAAAGAGATCAGCCATGTGCTTCTTGTCAGTAACAATCACATCATCAACATTGAGGAAAATGGGCAGCTGTGAGGAAGAGGGTTTATTCTCCAGGTCTTTAACCATTTTCCAGAACTTCTTGGGGTTAGACCCACAGAGAGAGAACCACTCCTTAAAGTAACTAACTTTGGCCTTCGAGATAGCCTGAGTGCACTTATTTCTCATTTGTCTGAACAAGAGCCAGTCAGCCTGAGTATGCATGTGCCTGAGTATGCATGTAAATCCGCAAGATCACTGTCGAACTAGGGGCTGAACCTGTTTTTATTTGTGAGGATAACGTAGAGGAGAGGAGCCTTTTCTGCGTGTATGGAGTCATACCTTTTAGGATTGGCAATAATATGAGAAAGATTTATGGAGTCCCATTGCTTTAGGACTTGGTCAGATGGTTTAAGCATGTCCCAGTTTAGGTCACCTAGCAGGACACATTCATACTTAGTGTATGGGGGTAGAAGAGAGTTTAGGGCAGGTAGGGTACAGGCCGGTGCTGGAGGAGGACGATAGCACCCAGCATCAGTCAACAAAGAGCTATTTGAAAGTTTAATACTTAAAACCAGCAACTCAAATTGTTTGGGGACAGACTTGGTGAAGACAACTGAGCACTGAAGGTGATTGTTGGTAAAGATTGCCACTCCCCCACCTTTGGAAGATTTGTCTTGTCGAAAAAGGTTACAACCAGAAAGGTTAACATTAGTATTCAAAATAGTCTTCCTTAACCACATCTCAGTAATAACCAACACATTTGGCTTGGAGCTGTGAACCCACACTTTTAATTGATCCATTTTATGTAATAAGCTTCTAGTGTTAACGTCCAGAAAACCCAGGCTTTTCCGAGAGCAGAAATCAGTGTAGCAGATATCAGAGCACAAGTCAGAATTGTGGCTAGCAACAGTAGATGGGTCAGGGTGTACATGCACATTTCCAGACATCATCAGCAGTAATACAATCAAGGCATGGCAGAGGACAAGAAGAGCTCTGCAGTGTTGACTTATGACATTTGAATGTGCATTAGATGACAACAAGATCATATTGTACAGCAATTTCAGTAACATTAATACAAAGCCAGAGAGAGGTGGTTAGAATAGGATGGAAGGCCAAAAGTCAGTGTAACCAATAGAGAGCCAGAGTCCCGAGTGTGGGAACAAACAGTTTGTCCCACGGTTGGGTAAACAAGAAAGTTCATAGTCAACAAAGCATGCAGGAGTCATGAGGCAAAAAACAAAATAGCAAAATGCACACAATTTTTTTTCATATATAACGACTTGGGGCTAGTCATTGTAAGTTCAGAGTCACTCGCCCCAACAGTGCGCGTGTGCTTGATGCGAGCGAAAGCTTGGGGGTACCTGACAGGGGGAGACAGAAGGTGAACAGATCGCCAGGTGGAATTCAAGCAGCAGTGCAGCAGGCAATGGGAGTAGGTGACACACCCACTTGAGAGAAGCTTTTATTTCTGGAGGCAGATTTCTTGTAAAAAAGATCAGTGGATGGTATCTGAACAGCAGGAAGGGGCTTCAAAGGCCTCTGGATTTGGGTGGGGCAGGCTGCGAGGAACTCCTGCACTTGTTGGGCCCAAAGGCAGCCTTAACTCAGCATTCAGTCCCCATAAAGTTTGGTCAAGTTTGTTGTCAGAGAATGGCTTACTCTGATTTCGCTCTGTACTCTTGGTCCTGTTATAAACCTGGTCCTAGAACAGAGAGGGTTATTGTTATAGGAAGGGATTTCAAAGCATAATACACGACACGACGATGAGACAGCCTACATGGAGTTCAGAAACCCGGCAATGTGGTGCCAGGATAACCTCTCCCTCAACGTCACTAAGATAATGCAACTGATTGTGGCATGGACTCTACAAGGTGTTGAAAGCATTCCACAGGGATGCCGGCCCATGTTGACTCCAAAGCTTGCCACAGTTAGTTGTCCAGGTGGTAGACCATTCTTGATACACAGGAAACTTGAGTGTGAAAAAACCCAGCAGCATTGCAGTTCTTGACACTAACCAGTGTGCCTGGCATCTACTACCATACCCAGTTCAAAGGCACTTAAATATTTTGTCTTTCCCATTCACACTCTCAATGGCACAAATACACAATCCATGTCTCAATTGACTCAAGTCTTAAAAAATCCTTCTTTAACCGGTCTTCTCCCCTTATCTTCACACTCCCTAAGTCCAGAACAGACTCCAGGAAACACACAGTACTACATGGAACTCTATTCCACGCCAAGTTACTCATGCAAGCAGTAAAATCAGATTGAAAAAAAAACACCTTATGGAACAACAAACTGTGAGGAGACACATGCTAGCACACGCACTCCACACATAATGGTATTGTTGTATGGTGCTATTGTACATTTTGTGTTCTGGATAAGTAGTGGTGTAGTAATGTTATATGATCTGTTTTATTTGCAATTTTTTATGTGATGTGCCTTAATGTTTTTGGACCCACGGAAGAGTAGCCGCTGCCTTGGCAACAGCTAATTGGGATCCCTAATAAAATACATGGATTAAAGTGGATTTAACAAGTGACATCAATAAGGTATCATAGATTTCACCTGGACAGTCATGGAAAGAGCAGGTGTTCGTAATTTGTTGTACACTCTATGTACACATCTACCTCCTTCTACCCCTGCACGTCGACTCGGTACTGGTACCCCGTGTATATAGTGGAGTTATTGTTAATCATTGGGAATTTATTTATTGCGTTATTTTTTTCTATTATTTCTCTGCATTGTTGGGAAGGGCCCAAAAGTCAGAATCACTGTTAGTCTATACCTGTTGTTTATGAAAACGTAACAAATAAAATTAGATATGATATACTGTATGTAACATGCTCTGATACTCACCAACAGTGCATTCAGAAAGTATTCAGACCCCTTGACTTTTTCCACGTTTTGTAACATTACAGCCTTATTCAAATGAAATCCCCCCCCCCAATCTACACATAATACCCCATAATAACAAAGCAAAAACAGGTTTAGAAATGTGTGCAATTTGTATAAAAACTTAAAAACAGAAATATCACATTTACATAAGTATTCAGACCCTTTACTCAGTACTTTGATGAAGCACCTTTGGCAGCGATTACAGCTTCAAGTCTTATTTGGTATGACGCTACAAGCTTGGCACACCTGTATTTGGAGAGTTTCTCCCATTCTTCTCTGTGGATCCTCTCAAGCTCTGTCAGGTAGGATGGAGAGCATTGTTGCAAGACTATTTTCAAGTCTCTCCAAAGATGTTCGATCGGGTTCAAGTCCAGGCTCATTTACTCAAAGACATGCCCGACTAAGCATCACCACCCTGGATGGTTCCGACCTTGAATATGTGGACATCTATAAGTGTCAGGATTTGGCCAGGGTTGTTCCGGGTTTTGGTCACTAGATGCCCCCATTGTGCTTTTTGACCTTATGTTTATTCCCTTGTTCCCCATTATTATTTGCACCTGTGCCTCGTTTTCCCTGATTGTATTTAAACCCTTAGTTTCCCTCAGTTCTGTGCTCTGTGTTTGTATGTTAGCACCCAGCCCTAGTGTTCTGTGTATTCTTGTCGATTCCGTGGAATTCTGTTTTTGTTTTTGAGTATCTCTAGAGGCTTTTTTGTGCTATTCCTACCACCTTTTGGATTTGCCATTTTTTGTATTGAAGGACTTCTCCTTTTTACTTTATTAAATACACCGTCTTAAGTACTGCTGTGTCTGCCTCATCTTCTGGGTTCTGCTGACTATTCGTGGCTCAGTTGGTTAAGTGACTGTTTCTCACTCCGGAGACCCAGGTTCGTAACCGGGTCCTGACAGAAACACAGAGCCAAAAATGAACCCAGAGGCAGCCAGTTCCCAGGACCTTTTTGCCATGCTGTCCCACCACCAGGAGACTGTCCAACGCCACGAAGCCGCCCTGGTTCAGCAAGAGGCCTTAATGGCTAGACATTCTCATCTTCTGTCGGAGATGCTGACTTCCATTAAGCAAATATCTGATCGTCTTACCCCGGCAACAGTTCCCGTCCCAGTACCTCAGATTCACGTGCCCATGGCAGTTAACCCCCTGGCTGAACCTCGTCTTCCACCTCCCCAACGGTTCTCAGGTGATCCAAGTGCTTGTAAAGGGTTTCTCACCCAATGTTCTCTCTCCTTTGAGCTACAACCCTCGTCGTTTCCCACCGACCGGTCTAAGATCGCTTATATCATCACCCTGCTGTCGGAGAAAGCCCTGGCCTGGGCTACTGCTGTGTGGGATGCCCATAGTTCCTGCTGTGCCAGCTACTCTGCCTTTGCTGAGGAATTCAAACGAGTGTTTCAAGGCCCAAGCAGTGGTTCTGACTCAGCCAAACAGCTCCTGACTCTCCACCAAGGTTGGCGCAGCGTGACGGACTATGCCATCCAGTTCCGCACGGTGGCAGCAGCGAGTGGCTGGAACAACGAGGCGCTCACGGTGTGCTTTCTGAAAGGCCTTTCCGACACTATCCAAGATGAACTGGCCACTCGGGAACCACCGGACAATCTCGAGTCCCTGATCAAGTTGGCCTCACGCATTGACCAGCGTCTGAGAGAGAACTCAACCGTAGACCTCTAGCCCCTATCAGTCCCAGCTCCGAGTCCCCACCTTTATCCTCGCTGGCTCCATCGGAACCCATGCAGATTGGACGCATCTCCCAGGCTGAGAGAGACCGCCGGATGAGGGAGCGACGCTGTCTATATTGCGGCAAACCGGGCCATTTCCGTTCCACGTGTCCCGGGCTCCAGGGAAATGCTCTGTCCCGTACAGACCGGGGGGAACTGTAACGGGAAACATAACCTCCTCCCATCCGTCCAACTCCCGTCTGCTCATTCCAGTCACCCTCTCCTGGGACAACCACAAGCTTCACCTTCAAGCCTTGGTAGACTCTGGAGCCGCAGGTAACTTCATGGATGGTGTCTGGGCGAAGGAGAATGGCGTTCCCTCTGAACCTCTAAGTGAACCCATGAGGGTCACTACATTGGATGGAAGCCCTTTGGGATCTAGACTTGTCACTCATGTCACTACCTCCTTGCGACTTTCAGTTTCACAACACCAGGAATTGATGAACTTTCATTTGATCTCCTGTTCCGAGTTCCCTCTCGTCCTTGGATACCCCTGGCTTCACAGTCATAACCCTCACATCGACTGGTCTGTGGGCACTATCAAGCAGTGGGGTCCTACGTGCCAAGCTACTTGTATTTTCCAGAATTCCCCGAGTTCTACTCCCGAGTCTTTAGAATCCATCGACCTGACCCGAGTTCCCGAGTGTTACCATGACCTCAAACGGGTGTTTAGCAAACAGAGGGCCACCATGCTACCACCCCATAGACCTTACGATTGCCCCATCGACCTGTTTCCGGGCACTTGCCCCCCCAGGGGTCGGATCTTTTCCCTATCTCCACCCGAACGAGCTGCTATGGATACCTACATCAAGGACGCTCTGGAAGCAGGCCTCATGCGTCCATCCACCTCCCCGGCGGGAGCAGGGTTTTTCTTTGTGGCCAAGAAAGACGGTGGATTACGTCCTTGCATCGACTACCGGGGACTCAATGCCATAACCGTCCGTAACCGTTACCCGCTACCCCTTATGGCCACAGCCTTCGAGCTGCTCCAGGAAGCAATTGTTTTCACTAAGCTTGACCTGCGGAACGCATACCATCTTGTGCGGATCAGACCTGGTGACGAGTGGAAGACCGCTTTCAACACGCCTACTGGTCACTATGAATACTTGGTGATGCCCTTCGGCCTGACCAGCGCCCCAGCGGTGTTCCAAGCGCTCATAAACGATGTGCTTAGGGATATGCTTAACATATTTGTGTTCGTTTACTTGGATGACATCCTCATCTTTTCGAGCTTCCTTCAAGAACACACTAAGCATGTCAGACAAGTACTCAAACGCCTCCTGGACAGCCATCTGTACGTTAAGCCGGAAAAATGTGAATTCCATTCATCCCGAGTACAATTCCTGGGATTTGTAGTGGAACCCGGTCGAGTCCAAATGGACCCCAGGAAGGTAGGGGCGGTAGCGGATTGGCCCACCCCCAAATCCGTTAAGGAAGTTCAGCGTTTCCTGGGCTTCACAAACTTTTACCGCAAGTTCATCAAGAACTTCAGCTTGGTGGCAGCCCCTCTCTCAGCTTTAACCAAGGGTGGCAATGCAAGGTTTTTGTGGGGAAGAGAAGCTGAGACGGCCTTCCAAGGACTCAAGCAGCGCGTTCTCTCTGCTCCCATCCTGATACTACCGACTACGGATGAACCATTTGTGGTGGAGGTAGACGCATCAGAGGTTGGTGTTGGAGCTGTCCTGTCTCAGAGGGGTGAAGACAAGAAGCTTCATCCGTGCGCTTTCTTCTCACACCGGCTTACCCCAACTGAGAGGAACTACGATGTGGGGGATCGTGAACTCCTAGCGGTTAAGATGGCATTGAAGGAATGGAGACACTGGCTCGAGGGGGCTTCTCACCCGTTTCAAGTGCTTACGGACCACAAAAATCTGGAGTATATCCAGCAGGCGAAGCGGTTGAACTCTAGACAAGCTAGATGGTCTCTTTTCTTCAATCGATTCCAGTTTATCCTCACCTATCGGCCCGGGTCGAAGAATCTCAAACCGGATGCCCTGTCCCGAGTCTACGCTCCTGCCATTCGAGATGACACGGACATGCCTGTCCTTCCTGCTGCTAAGATTGTGGCTCCGATCTCGTGGCAAGTTGAGGATACCGTGAGACGTGCTCAAGCTAGCGAACCGGACCCGAAAGGAGGTCCTGCCAATCGGTTGTTTGTCCCCAAGGCAGTGAGGACTCAGGTCCTTCTGTGGGGGCACTCCTCTCGCCTCACCTGTCATCCGGGCGTAGGTCGCACCTTGGAGTTCATCCAGCGTAAGTTCTGGTGGCCTACCATAAGAGAAGACGTTGCCACTTTCGTCAATGCCTGTCCCGTATGCTGCCAGGGCAAATCTTCTCACCTCCGCCCTCAAGGACTCCTTCACCCTTTACCTGTTCCCCACAGACCCTGGTCCCATATCTCATTGGACTTTATTACTAGACTTCCTCCATCCCATGGCAATACTACTATCCTAGTCATAATCGACAGGTTTTCAAAGGCGGCCAGGTTCGTCCCTCTGACTAAGTTACCTTCTGCCAAGGAAACGGCTGAGTTGGTAATTAATCATGTGTTCCGAGTCTTCGGCATTCCTCAAGATATGGTTTCTGACAGAGGTCCCCAGTTCGCCTCAAGGTTTTGGAAGGCCTTCTGCCAACTCATGGGGCTTCTGCCAGTCTATCTTCAGGGTACCATCCGGAGTCCAACGGCCAAACAGAGAGGATGAATCAAGAGCTGGAAACCACCCTCCGATGTATGACTCGTGACAACCCGTCCACATGGTCATCCTTTATTGTTTGGGCCGAATACGCGCACAACACCTTGCGCTCCTCCTCCACTGGTATGTCCCCGCACGAGTGTCAGTTTGGCTATGCTCCTCCATTGTTCCCGGACCAGGAGGCAGAAGTCAGAGTGCCTTCAGCCTTGAAGTTCGTCAGACGCTGTCGGCTTATGTGGAGGAAGACCCGTCTTAATCTTATGCGTTCCTCACAGAGGTACCAACAACAAGCCAACAGACGTCGCCGTCCCGGGCCTACCCTGCGCCCCGGCCAGAGAGTCTGGCTCTCCACAAGAGACTTACCTCTACGGGTGGAGTCTCGCAAGCTGTCCCAAAAATACATCGGTCCCTTCAAGGTTGCCAGGAGAGTTAACCCAGTTTCTTATCGCCTACACTTACCCAGATCCCTTAAGATTAATCCCACATTTCACATTTCATTGTTAAAACCTGTTGTTTTTCTCCCCTTGTCCCGGCAGACAGACCTCCCCCTCCGCCTCGTGTCATTGGAGGCCAGCCGGCTTATACCGTCCATCGGATACTGGATTCCCGCCGGGTGCAGCGGTCCTGGCAGTATCTGGTGGACTGGGAAGGCTACGGTCCCGAGGAGCGCTCCTGGGTTCCTGCCAAAGACATCCTGGACCCTGACCTCATTCGTCAGTTCAGGGCCCTCCACCCTGAGAGAGCTGGTAGGAACGTCAGGAGCCGTTCCTAGGGGGGGGATTCTGTCAGGATTTGGCCAGGGTTGTTCCGGGTTTTGGTCACTAGATGCCCCCATTGTGCTTTTTGACCTTGTGTTTTTTCCCTTGTTCCCCATTATTATTTGCACCTGTGCCTCGTTTCCCCTGATTGTATTTAAACCCTTAGTTTCCCTCAGTTCTGTGCTCTGTGTTTGTATGTTAGCACCCAGCCCTAGTGTTCTGTGTATTCTTGTCGATTCCGGTGGATGCTCTTGTGGAATTCTGTTTTTGTTTTTGAGTATCTCTAGAGGCTTTTTTGTGCTATTCCTACCACCTTTTGGATTTGCAATTTTTTGTATTGAAGGACTTCTCCTTTTTACTTTATTAAATACACCGTCTTAAGTACTGCTGTGTCTGCCTCATCTTCTGGGTTCTGCTGACTATTCGTGGCTCAGTTGGTTAAGTGACTGTTTCTCACTCCGGAGACCCAGGTTCGTAACCGGGTCCTGACAATAAGTACCTAGGTGTCTGGCTAGACTGTAAACTCTCCTTCCAGACTCATATCAAACATCTCCAATCGAAAATCAAATCAAGAGTTGGCTTTCTATTCCGCAACAAAGCCTCCGTCACTCACGCCGCCAAACTTACCCTAGTAAAACTGACTATCCTACCGATCCTCGACTTCGGCGATGTCATCTACAAAATTGCTTCCAACACTCTACTCAGCAAACTGGATGCAGTTTATCACAGTGCCATCCGCTTTGTCACTAAAGCACCTTATACCACCCACCACTGCGACTTGTATGCTCTAGTCGGCTGGCCCTCGCTACATATTCGTCACCAGACCCACTGGCTCCAGGTCATCTACAAGTCCATGCTAGGTAAAGCTCCGCCTTATCTCAGTTCACTGGTCACGATGGCAACACCCATCCGTAGCACGCGCTCCAGCAGGTGTATCTCACTGATCATCCCTAAAGCCAACACCTCATTTGGCCGCCTTTCGTTCCAATACTCTGCTGCCTGTGACTGGAACGAATTGCAAAAATCCTTGAAGTTGGAGACTTTTATCTCCCTCACCAACTTCAAACATCTGCTATCTGAGCAGCTAACCGATCGCTGCAGCTGTACATAGTCTATTGGTAAATAGCCCACCCATTTTCACCTACCTCATCCCCATACTGTTTTTATTTATTTACTTTTCTGCTCTTTTGCACACCAATATCTCTACCTGTACATGACCATCTGATCATTTATCACCCCAGTGTTAATCTGCAAAATTGTAATTATTCGCCTACCTCCTCATGCCTTTTGCACACAATGTATATAGACTCCCCTTTTTTTCTACTGTGTTATTGACTTGTTAATTCTTTACTCCATGTGTAACTCTGTGTTGTCTGTTCACACTGCTATGCTTTATCTTGGCCAGGTCGCAGTTGCAAATGAGAACTTGTTCTCAACTAGCCTACCTGGTTAAATAAAGGTGAAATTAAAAAATAAAAAAATAAAAAATTCAGAGACTTGTCCCAAAGCCACTCCTGCATTGTCTTGGCTGTGTGCTTAGGGTCATTGTCCTGTTTGACCTCTTGTCCTGTCGGTCCTCTTGGTGATGGGCAATCTCTAACAGCGCCCTTTGAAAGTGATGGCCGTTACAGTACATGTATAGGCTGTGTTGGTGGCCTCGGCTGTACGGACCTTCACCGCCACACAGGGGCCAACCTCTTCCCCAGGCCCCACTGCACACACACTCAGCTGGTACAGGGTTCCTGGGGACAGACCACCCACTATAGCCCAAGCAAATATAAATGTACAAAAGACATTTGGTGTTATGGTAAATGTTTAAGGCTGCTGTTAGTAAAATCTGCATTGACTGGAGTAGCATAATTTATCCCAGCTCTATTAGCGCTTGACCACGATACAGTTGATACACCTTGGGCTTTAGCTTGCCTGCCAGTGAAACCCAACTCCGTCGCACATGAGACGGTGTGCATCCAATCACACGCAGCTCCTGTGGAGGACCAGGCCTTGTCCCTCCATCCTCTGATTCTATGGCATGATTCAGAGGTAGAGTGGAGTAGTCTGAGTGAGAGTTTAATGTCCATGTTTGAGGATAAAGACAGACAAGGTCACAAGACTTAGGGTTCCAAGATAGAGAACAGTCTCTATCCAGAAGGCTGAGGACCGAAAAAGAGTATCAGGCAACTGCTTACACAATGATACCTTTGGATATTGGTTGACTATTTCCAATTCTACATTGAATGACACAATGTTGCTTGTCCATGTGACAATTTTTATTTTTCATTTATGTTTCTGCTAAAAATATTGAGCCTTGGAGTGGGTCTATTTGGGGAAAAGGTCCCTATAATAAAACTCATTTTTATTTGGCAGTCAGCTGACCTGTATGTGATCTCTAGCCCATTCTCAAGGAAACACTTCTCCTAGGACACAGTGCAGGCCCCCAATGGGAGGAGTCTAGTTGTCAGGGGCAATGGCTTGGAAAACAGCTACAGGTTCCGAAGACATGAGTTCACTTCCCCCCTGAGCTCCTGGCCAATGGAGGGAGAGCTGGAGAATGACTGGAGGGGAGTCCGAATGGGATTGAGACCACAGGAGGTTGGTAGTACCTTAATTGGGGAGGATGGGCTCGTGGTAATGGTGGAGCAGAATGGTATGAAATACATCAAACATTGTTTCCATGTGTTTGATGTCATTCGCTCTGTTCCAGCCATTATTATGAGCCGTCCTCCCCTCAGCAGCCTCCCCTGATTGAGAAATAAATGCAAGTAACAACAAAATGTAAATTTCATTGGTTGAGGTGTTTTATCATCCCTATTGAAAAGAGTATGCCATTGTCATTTTAATGTAATTATACCACCAGTAATTGATAACTAATGGATATTGATATATAATCAACCTTATAGTAATATGATCAATACAGTAATAGACATCCTATTGATATTAGCCTATTTTTCAAGCTATGTAATAACTGACCAACCAAGCATACATGGCATTCGAGGTTTGTTGGAATAATCTGGTTCAACAGAGATGTTCCAGAGTGTACTGTAATGAGCCAATTTTCAGTCACTACTCGAGAAACCTGTGCTCTCACGTGTAACAATTCCAGCTGTTCGTGACAGTACTTTCACTGCCCTGTGAGAGCGAGAGAGGATGGAAAGGGTGAGGGGCTGTGCTTCAGCCAGGTATCTATCTGGCTACACTATGATAGATTGTGAAATATTTTCCATGTTCTCTAATGGTACAGTAACAGCGAGATTAATGCTTCTTGATGACAGAATGAGTCAGGCCCTAGGGTGTCAGACGGAGTGATGGACATACATGCAGCGAACCAGGAACTGTCCTGGTCTTCTGTTTGTAAGCGGTAAAGAAGGGAATCAAGCAGACTGGGGAAGGAGGGGCTACCCAGCACCAGATCATGTCCATCTTCTGTTACTAGGCAACTCAATGCAAAACAGGCCGTCTGTCCCGCCTCTGGCTCAGCCACCTCACTCATCAGGGCTTGTAGACGGTGAACCTAGAGAGATTAACAAAACAATACCCCTTTGAATAACAGAGCTTGGTGTGGATTCAAAATCAAGACACCCACACACCAAAGAGGCTAAGGCACCAGCAGCATTCATCACAATGTCTGGATCATGTCTGGTTAGGAGTTGCCCTAGAGTCCCTACAAGGCCGTTGCTGCACTTTGGAGCCATGGCCTGCAGATGCTGCACAACCTCTTTCCACCAGGACTCCAAGAAGATAGGCTGCAGTACTGCAAAGCCTGAATGAGCAGGGGAAAAAACATGAACCACAGGTCAAGAGCTGTCACATTGTAAAGCCTGACATTAATATGCTTTAGAGATTATGTATGTGCGTCTCAGAACCATGATTATACAAATTACAAACAGTAGCAGTAAACATTATTTTCAGTAGTCACCTTATACTCAGGCGTAGTCAAGTGAAGCCAGCTTCCAGCCTCCATATCACTTATTGGTGTGACATGGGTCAGGACAGGCCATCAGTTGTCATGTATTGTATTATTTCAGGACTTTAATGCCTTTTGTGGTTAATGTAACCTTTATTTAAAAAGGCAAGTCTGTTAAGAACAAATTCTTATTTACAATGACGGCCTACCCCAGCCAACGCTGGGCCAATTGTGCGCCGCCCTATGGGACTCCCAATCACAGCCGTATGTGATACAGCCTGGATTCAAACCAGGGACTGTAGTGACACCGCTTGCAGTGAGATGCAGTGCCTTAGACCGCTTCGCCACTCGGGAGCCCTATGAAAAGGGAGTCTAAGTTGAATGATTTGGATATGATTGCCTGTGTAGCGTTCTAACAAGATGCAGTCTGTCTTACAATAATACCCATTTCATTATATTAGCATAACCCTTAAAATACTCACTGGTTCAGTGCTGAGTGAGAGTTGTGGCTCAGATACAGACGTTTGAAATCCAAAAAGGCTGTCCGTTAAGTCCAGTTAAATATCCACTGTGCTCAGGTGTGCAAAGATATATTGTTTTGTTGATAGCATTGCAATCTGTCCGTTAGTGCTACGATAACACTATTCGAACCTCTGGGCAAATTATACCGCAATGAAGATAGACTTGTGACATTTTCTAGTAGCAGTCGCAGTGTTTTTCCAGAAAAACATGTTTATCCTTTAACCACTTTTTCACAGAGGCTCTAATTCAATAGTGAGGGTTTCTCACTCCTCTGCCTGGGTTGGGTTCGCTTGGGGAATGTGAAGGAGAGGGAGGAGATAAGCATCACAGGCTCCTTATGCTCCTATCTCTTGTCCTAGAGAGCTGCACAGTACCAGACCAGCCCACTGATCACCATGTTGACATTGAGTAAAGGTTATTCATTCCATTTTACTTAGACACACATTAAACTGTCCAGGCTCCTTTATTTGTACATTTGCCTACTGTCCCCTCTTTACTCTAGTTTATTCACACCTGCAAATAGATTTAGGCAATAGCCTACATTTTCAAGAGGTAACGATCTGATTTTACAAGCTCCACAATACATTCCCTGCTATCATTTTCTGAGCCTCACCCTGATATGCAACCCCTTCAAATTGCCTCTTTGTAAAACTATTATAGTATGCTAAATGAAAGATTGACCGTTTCGTTAATATACAGTGCATTCAGAAAGTATTGAGTCCCCTTGATTCTTCCCACATTTTGATGCATAACAGCCTTATTCTAAAATTGATTCAATATCATCTGTCAGGTTGTATGGGGAGCGTCGCTGCACTGCTATTTTCAGGTCTCTCCAGAGATGTTCGTCAGGTTCAAGTCCGGGCCACTCAAGGACATTCAGACTTGTCCTGAAGTTACTCCTGCTTTGCCTTGGCTGTGTGCCTAGGGACTGTCGCCCAAGTCTGAGGTCCTGCACACTCTTTAGCAGGTTTTCATCAAGGATCTCTCTGTACTTTGCTTGATTGATTGATCATTCCTGCGATCCTGACTAATCTCCCAGTCCCTGCTGCTGAAAAACTGTTGCACCACCATGCTTCACCGTAGAGGTGGTGCCAGGTTTCCTCCAGATGTAGCGCTTGGCATTCAGGCCAAAGAGACCAGAGAATTATGTTTCTCATGGTCTGAGTCCTTTAGGTGCCTTTTGGAAAACACCAAGCAGTCTGTCATGTGCCTTTTACTGAGGATTGGCTTCCATCTGGCCACTCTACCATAAAGGCCTTATTGGTGGAGTAGTGCATAGATGGTTGTCCTTCTGGAAGGTTCTCCCATCTCCACAGAGGAACTCTGGAGCCGTCAGTGACCATCGTGTTCTTGGTCACCTCCATGACAAAGGCTCTTCTCCCCCGATTGCTCAGTTTGGCTGGGCGGCCAGCTCTAGGATGTCTTGGTGGTACCAAACTTCTTCCATTTAAGAATGATGGAGGCCACTGTGTTCTTGGGGACCTTCAATGCAGCAGACATTTTTTGATAGCCTTCCCCAGATCTGTGCCTCGACACAATCCTGTCTCGGCGCTCTATGGACAATTCCTTTGTCCCCATAGCTTGGTTTTTGCTCTGACATTCAAGTAGACAGTTGTGTTCCTTTCCAAATCACATCCAATCAATTGAATTTTCCACAGGTGGACTCCAATCAAGTTGTAGAAACATCTCAACGATGATCAATGGAAACAGGGTGCACCAGAGCTCACTTTCAAGTCTCATAGCAAAGGGTCTGAATACTTATGTAAATAAGGTATTTCTGTTTTTATTTTTAATACATTTGCAAACATTTCCAAAAACCTGTATTTATTTTGTCATTATGGGGTATTGTGTGTAGATTGATGAGGAGCAAAAATATTTAATACATTTTAGAATAAGGCTGTAGCATAACAAAATGTGGAAAAAGTCAAGGAGTCTGAATACTTTCCGAATGCTCTGTATCTAAATGAACCAACATCATAAATCATAGGTATGTGAAAAACAGTCATTTTTGTGGTGACATACCAAGAGGGTCCCTTAAATTCCCGTAAGGGTCATACATCAATGTGAAACATTTTATTTCATTTTACAGTTATCCCCAACTTCAGTCTTTATTCTGATTCATGCTTTTTCCTTTACCATTTAAACTTTTCTTTTTTAAAGACACCCAATGGTCCAAACTATCCCTTCCTCTAAAAAAAAGATAACAGTGGGGTATGTTAAAACAACTCAGTGCAGTGTTATGAACCGGTCTACATACATAACTAACAATCAATGTGTTGCATGTATTACATCTGTCTGCTTGTTACATGCTAGATCTGTGAATGTTTGTCAAGATTCATCAACTAAAAGAAAACAGGAAGACTAATGCCACATCCAAGACAACTGCGAAGTCAGAAAAAAACCGAGCTTCGACTGGGAAAGTAATTTTTAATGGTCATTGAACTCAGAATTCCAAGTCGTAAGCTGGCATCATTCTCGAGCTCAGACTTTCCGACCTAAAGATCCCCAACGTCATTTGACCTGGGTTATTTCTGAATTCCCAGTTGTCTTGAAAGCACCTAAATCTCATTCCCAGACACTTCTGCCCAAATGCGCGAAGAGCCTGGTAGACCAACGGTTCAAACTTCTCCAGCCAACACAGAAAAACTCCCGGCGCATACACATTGGGTTAATTTACCAATCATCTCCCACAACACCTTCCCCCAATTTTACCCTGTATGCCAGCACACCCCAAGCACAGAGTCACGCAACTAGCTAAAATTAAGCTACAAATACTTTACTCAGTAAGTTCCCTCCCATATAATGCTATGGTCACTACCACTAAAAGCCAACTTTGAATCATTGATGTACCAGGCTTATATTCACTGTGTGGAATAGCATGGGAGCGAGGTTACAGGAAGACAAACTTTGAGCAGGTATGCATGAATAGTACACTGAGGTGGTGATCTGGAAAATGTATTATTTCATCTACGATCACTTGGACATAGAACAGATCTCTTTAATGACTGATGTGTAGAAAACAAAACATATTCAGGCCATTTCATACAATCCCAATGTAGCCTGTCCAATGGCCAACCTGGGTTTAAGTTGTTCCCAGGACATCCCTCAAACATTAGCGACAGGGACTGGGTGTCAGCATCTGGAAGGGCAACCGAAAATATCGCATCGAGAGAGATTCATTCAGGGATGTTCAACACAGGAAAGTAACAATGTGATCAAGTCCAAAAATCACTAACCCCTTCCCACCATCAAAAAAAGAATAATAATACACAGAACAAAAGAACCCCCCCTCCCCCCAATGTTCAACACTTCATCTATATCCTTCAGTCCATAATGGCAGCACACACACAATACTGCTAGCGTGAAACAGCATGGAAAATCTATCCGTTTTATGTTGGTCTTAGAGCATGACAGGAAGGTGTCTTGAGTATGTGCACCAAAGGTCCAAGAGGGAGTAGTAGTACAGTGAAAAGGTCCATGTCCATTGTACCAGGTGAACAGCAGGCACTGTCATCCCTATACACACGGCATTACTGGTTGGTGGGTGGGAGTAAGGAGAAAGCTGATGACAACTGTAATCAATTGTAGTCCAAAAGAAGCACAACCAGTTTCATCCATGTGACCTCTTCTTACCCAAACATACAAATTCATAGCAGCAGGTAGAGCTCCAGGAGGACCTCCCTCTCCAAAAAAAGCAAGTTATGGAGATTTGTAGTTCTGTGAACTGGTTGTAGTTTTTTTTTTTTTTTTTTTTTTTTTTAATCTTCCCACCCTTTCAACCAACCAACATTGTCCTCTGTCATTTGTCTCTGTCAGCAGACCCCCCTGCACTTCATTTCCATCCCCCCATTCCCCTATTCTGGTGATTGATCTCTGAATCATCGCTCAGGTTCAGACTCTAGGGCTAGGACCCTCTTGCGCTCACGACACTGCTTCTTGTGGGCGGGCCAGTCCCTCTGCTGGCATTGGGAGCCACAGTAGCGAGCCACCTGACAGCGGCCACAGATGTTGAACTCTCTAAGCTGTGGGCAGATGGAATACAAAGTCAAACTGGTGGAAAGACACTGTACTGAGACTTATATTAAAACACCTCAAAATAGCAACAATAATCTATGTCAGCCTCTGATCACAAATATCCTCAAAGCCATGTACTTCAGCACTCCCTTCCCAAGAGTGAGTATATAGAGTGAAAATAACAGAAGAAAGCAGAATATATGGGTAGCAGTACATACTCTCCTCTCGATGAGCGAGCAGGGTGGGTAGTGACACTCGTAGTAAGTACAGGAGCACTCCTCCTCCTCCACCAGCTCTCCGTTAGCATTGTAGTAGCGGGTACGACTGAGCTCCAGGTACTGCTCCTCTACGGGGTCAGCTGGTACCTGCTGGATGGCCAGCCAGTACAAAGACTGCTCTCTATAGGGATAGAAAAAAAAGATCCGTTCAAAGTTATGTTCTGACAAGTGAAACATGTAAATGGACAAGTAATACCAGGCCAAGTCTGAATAACCTTGTATTTTCTCAATATTATGTTGTCTTTTCCCCAGTAAAGAAGTGATGAATGCTAGGAGAGCAGGATGTAGCTCTAGTAATTGTAGTGGAGAAGTGAAGAATGCTAGGAGAGCAGAATGTAGCTCTAGTAATTGTAGTGGAGAAGTGCACAGCTGCAATACCTTTGCTTGCTGGAGATCTCCTCTGATTTAGGGCTCCAGCCCAGGGGGACCAGTCGCAGGTTGTCCAGACGGTTATCCACTGTAACAGAGTTTATGTGGACTACTTGGAAGCTGGGAGCGATGCCTCCTCTGTGTTTCTCCCTGGATAAACATTAAAATCGTCTTATGACTCAACTGGTCTGCCAGCGTCACACACTGAATATGAAGTGTGCAGTTTGTTAGATAAAGGCAAAAAGCTGCCCTAACCGACAGACAATGAGGATGTATTTAGTTGCAGATTTTGGGGATGGGACACCGACTCACCAGAGCAGCTCGTGCAGTGGCCTGCCAGCCCAGCGCCCTTTGCCAATGTCGAAGGCATAAGCAAAGATCTTTGCCCCATTGCCATCTGCATCTACCTCCATGCGTGCCTGAAAAATATGGTGTAACATTGATTTATTTATCCCAGGCCTCATAGTCAAGACAAGTCCAGTTGTTTTTACCAGGGCCAGGATAGCGTGGGAATGGTCTCTGGCTATAATGACCCTCGCACAAAACCTCCACATAAATCCTAACTCTCTTACCTCAAAAGCATAGTTCTCCACCAATGGTATGTCCTGTTCATCAATCAGTGTGTACTTTGTCTGCAAAATAATGGACAGTTATTGCCACATGTAATGTGAGTTTACACTATTATTGTGTGGGATTAAAAACAATGGGGCAAGATTACAACAATGAGGTGTGTGGGATGACCTAACACATGTGATGGTATAATCAAGAACCGGAGTCAAGTTACATTTTCTTTGAGTATGTTAGCAATCATTTAAACACAGAATCTTTTTGAGGAAACATAGCTATCGATCACACTGACTGGCACGCAAAAGCACAAGTGTTGATGGACTATTATATATGGTCTCTAGATGGATTAATGTACCAGGGGGTCACTCCATTACACGTGATATGTCCAAGTGGTTCTCATTTCTACAAGTGACATTTCAATGTTTACCAACTGTCCTAGCTAAAAACAAGGACACAAATATTAAAGTCACTGTTCAAATTCGTCTGGTAAAAACTGTTAGCCTAAACAAAACACTAGCTAGGAGTAACGTCAGTTACATGTCAATAATAATGGAACATAGACGAAGTTTGACAGCCTTCAAATGTAAAGACAAAACAATAAGATTGTTTAAACAATAATAATACCGTAGTTAGCTAAAACACAAAAGGTAACAAACGTTACTTGAGAGCTGTCATGCCGGTGTTCCTGGTAGAGCGTGGCAATGGCTTCCTACTACTTCGCTAGCCAGTGTCGCCAGTTAGCTACGTTACAATTTGCTTGACCGTTTGTGAAGTGTGCATTTGGAGGCCAGGATATGTTTTACTTTTTTAACATTGACCCATAACATCGTTGCGTCCATAAATTAGCTAGTTAGTTACGAACGTCGGTTAAATGTAGCTAGCTTCAGCATGGCTAGCTAATTAATAGGTTGTTCTGGGCGGCTTCGAGAGAAGACGAATCCAGCGAAACATTTATATTAGACCACCTATAATTCTAAAAAGATCCACGACTTATGTCTGTCTGTTTTCCATATTAAAACATATTCGATGCCAGCCATCGCCTATCTCAACGAGCCATTTTGTAAGCACTTTTGTGATCCCCTCCCTTCTTGTCGCACACATGGCAGCCCCTGGATCCAGCTCACCTTCCCGGCCACACGGCCAAGTCGAACAATCCCAAGCTTGAAATCCGACATTGGAAGAGCGGTCGATCAAGGGGCGAAATGTAAGAACAGGTGAGGCGATCTACTAGTGTAAAAGTCGTCAGGGCGACCCCCCAGACCCGACTTACTGCCAGTTTGGTTAAATAGGGTCAATCGATGTCCGAATTTGGTCCTCCCCACCGGCTAACAAACCTCCGTGACACACCGCTGGCGTAGAAGAAAGCCAGGCAAGATTTGGGGGAGGGTTCGAAGAAGCTAAACATTTTTCAACCACTGAGAATACTGCTTTGAAAAGCTTCAATCCAATCCAAAAAAGCGTTACATATTTTGTGTTCTTAATCTATTGTCCTATCCGATTCTCCAATCAAAGACGGGGATTTATTTTGAGCACCACCCATTTCTCTCCTGACGCCATCACGTTTCTATTGCTTGTTCCTGTGTATTTCGACAGTGAGTTGTCATTTTAGCGCGAAAACAGAAGCGGTAGGATTGCCGGGTGCCAGACAGGAGTAGCCCATGGATGGAAAAAACCCTTGGATTACCCTGCCGTTTTATGTGATTGTAATCCCTGTCCGATTCCGAGTAGATTTAGAGTAGGCCTAGCTATTCGATTCAGAGTAGATTTCTACACTCGGATTCTAGTCTTCTGCGTTATTTAGTCCAGTGGTCCTCAAACCTAGACATTTCGCAATTGTATTGTAGCCCTGAACTAACTCACCTGGTTCACATAGTCAAGGGTTTGATGTTTTGTTGACAATTTAAAACTGGTGTGCTAGTTGTGGAATAGTTAAAAGGTCTGGGAGTCCCTGGGGAGAACCCCTTTTTTAGTCCACCAGACAGGTGGTTGTTTCCTCCTTCAAAATAAAAACGATTCCATTTTTAATGCAACAGTTTTTATCCCCCTTTCCCTTTTTGTGCATTTTATTTCCGTCAATGGAAATGTATCTCTGAAATTGTACTTTAAATACATTTGATATTATGTTTATTTAGGCCTAAGTAAAATGGCCAAAAGTGCTAGGCATAGACTAGAAACCAAGATTAGCCTACACGTTTAATGTGGGGTTTACAGTAAGCCATTTATTTTATAAAATGTTCTAATGCCAAGTTGAAATCAAGTTGGAAACTCGGAACCTCCGAGCTAAAATGAAGGTAAATTATTTGCATAGAGCTTCCTAATGGTTTATTCTGATACTTCCCAAATCAGAAACTCCAGGCAGTCCTATCAGAGTTTCAGACATGAAGTGAACGACCCCCGGTATAATCAGTCATGTGCATATGGCTGTGTTTTAAAACAACTGGGAACTCGGGAATCTCCAACTTCAGTGCGTTCAAGACAAATGGGAACTCGGAAAAAATGAAGCACGGACTTTGAATGGTCATCCAATTCAGAATTGCAAGTCATAAACTCGGTCATGTTGCCACTTAGAAAACAATTGGGAACTCGGAAAAATACGAGGTCAAATCGTGACGCCAGTGATCTTCAGGTCAGATAATCGGGACTCTAGAAAGAGGCCCGAGTTCCCAAATTGTAATTCCGAGTTGGATGACGGTTCAAATCTATTTTTCACAGTCGTATTTATCCGAGTTCCCAGTTGTTTTGAACGCGGCACAAGAGTCTAAAAATAAATTTTCGTAATTGAAATGTAGGCCTAGCCTATACCATTCCAGGACGCTAAATGTAGGCTTATTTTGTTATTTGAATTATACAATATTCAAATATATAGCCTATACTAAACTATAATACATGTAAAGCTAAAAGATTATGTAGGTTTTATTTAATTGATACTGCCCCGTTGTTGCAGTTGTTGCTAAACTTGCTTTTCAGCTCTAGTGTACGTGTTACTTCCGTGTTCATACCTTGATACACCTGTGTTATAACTGCAGTAGATTGGCTACTGAAGCCACCTGTCGCATTCTATTGCTATTAGCCTAGCAAGCTATTTGACGTGCCATGAGCGCGGAGCCAGAATCATGTGGTTTGACACCTGTGTCTTTGCCAGACGACCCACACACTGGAGTGGAAGTTCGAGAAAGTTCGGGAGACTTTAATATGGATTTACAACAGCCGATTTTCTTCTCCTTGGATGTACACCAACATGAAACTCAGTCAGCTAAAGTCGTCTCCAGGTTGTCTAGAAATGCTGCCGCTACATCAGTGGTGACCACATCCGACTCAGAATCCGGAAAATTCTCAGGTGAATCGGAACTTTGCATGGAACATGAATCAGACCTGGACTGGTTCTGCAGCTCCGAGCAGAAACTTATATGCTTGCACTGCACCGTAGTGGGATCCTGCCAGAGCCACACAGTGACACCCTTGGTCAGCAGAGTGACAGGCATAAGGGTGAGTGCCCAGACTTTTCCCGAAATCATATTATCCAGATGTAGTCTCTTGTAGTAATACCATTAGAATTTACCACCTATTAATAACACCATGTCCTTTTTGAGCAGTTACATTTAAGCTGCGTATTGTGCGTCATATGGACATTGGTCACATTGAATGGGACCAGGAGACTTTGTTTACCTAGAGTTAGGAGTGAGAATGCAACAGGCAAACTGAGTATACCTTTGGTTACCTGGGGTACGACAGTACAAAGGGTCAGCTGGTTTGTCTTTTGAAAGTGTGTGCTCACATGCCTGGTGGGTGTGTAGGGTGTGCCACACTTATCCCACACCAGACTGAGGAGTTTCCCCTGTTGATGTGTCATGGGGTGTGAGGAGACAAGAGTTTCAAGCTGTTGGGAAGAGGCAGCATCAATTATCATCAGTGCTCTTCTAAATTATTTTCTATTTCAGGATACACAATGACATGTTGGTGATGGCAGTTCAGCACTACAGGAATAAGCTTATCAGGATAGTGGGTCCCTGCTTTTGAGAATGTACCTGATCAGCTCTGTGGTTTTCAAGTCTAACACCAGTCTCGTTTTATGCCAGTCACTGAATGTGTGTGAGTGTGTGTGTTGTCCTGAACAGAACCAACTGGTTAACATATGTGAGAAAATGCAGCTGCAGGCCCAGCGCATGGAGCGCTTTATCAACCAGACCCTGACTGCCAAAGAGCGGGCACTGCAGGTGAGCAGCCCTGTGACACTCACACTGTCCCTTATGTGCTTACACTTCATACAGCTTTGGAATCGCAAGCTCTACACACAGATATCTAATGGATTCCATAAAAATTGTTTTGCTGTGTCCCCTATGCCCTCTGCTGTGTGTCCATGCAGGTAGAGGCGAGCAGGGCTCGGGAGCAAGTGGTGGCCCAAGTCAGTGTGGTGAGGGAGGCAGTGGAGGAGGAGGAACAGCGGCTGCTGGAAGCGGTGCAGAGGGAGGAGGAGAGGGTGGAGCAGTGCCTCCTCACCCAGAGAGCCCACTGGGGACAGGCCCTGGCTATGCTCACACAGACGCGCACACGTCTGGTGCACGCCTTCACAAACACACTGGACATACAGCTGGCAGTGAGTAAGGGAGATGGGTACAGGTAGGGAGGGAGAGACCAATGATTTATATATACACTGGGGCTACACCTGACTCCTTCCGTTGCGATGTCCCTCTAAGGCACTTCCGCTAGCTGTCTGAATCGCCGTGTCTCCAGCTCGTCCAGCTACTCATTGGACCCAATTGATCACTCGGCCACTCATGCCTCTCCAAAATGTCAATATGCCTTGTCCATTGCTGTTTTGATGAGTAATTATTGCCTTATTTCAGTGTAGAGCCTCTAGCCCTGCTCAATATGCCTTAGCCAACTCTTTAGTTCCACCTCCCACACATGCAGTGACCTCACCTGGTTTAAATGATGTTTCTAGAGACAATATCGCTCTCATCTTCACTCAATGCATAGGTTTACCTCCATTGTATTCACATCCTACCATATCTTTGTCTGTACACTATGCCTTGAATCTATTCTACCGTGCCCAGAAACCTGGTCCTTTTACTCTCTGTTCCGAACGTACTAGACGACCAGTTCTTATAGCCTTTAGTCGTACCCTTATCCTACTCCTCCTCTGTTCCTCTGGTGATGTTAAGAGGTTAATCCAGGCCCTGCAGTGCCTAGCTCCACTCCCATTCCCCAGGCGCTCTAATTTGTTGACTTCTGTAACCATAAAAGCCTTGGTTTCATGCATGTTAACATTAGAAGCCTCCTCCCTAAATTTATTTTATTAATTGTTTTAGCACACTCTGCCAACCCTGAATCCTGGCTTAGGAAGACTACCAAAAACCCAGAAATTTCCATCCCTAACTATAACATTTTTCGACAAGATAGAACTGCCAAAGGGGGCGGAGTTAGCCTTCAGAGTTCTGTCTTACTATCCAGGTCTGTGCCCAAACAATTTGAGGATCTACTTTAAAAAATCCACCTTTCCAGAAACAAGTCTCTCACTGTTGCCGCTTGCTATAGACCACCTTCTTCCCCCAGCTGTGCCCTGGACACCATATGTGAATTGATTGCCCCCCATCTATCTTCAGAGCTCGTGCTGTTAGGTGACCTAAACTGGGACATGCTTAACACCCCGGCCATCCTACAATCTAAGCTTGATGACCTCAATCTCACACAAATTATCAATGAACCTACCAGGTACAACCCCAAATCCGTAAACACCGTCACCCTCATAGATGTCATCCTAACCAACCTGTCCTCCAAGTCCTCTGCTGTCTTCAACCAGATCTCAGCGATCACTGCCTCATTGCCTGTGTCCGTAATGGGTCAAACGCTCATCACACCTCATCACTGTCAAACACTCCCTAAAACACTTCAGAGAGCTGTCTTTAAAAATAATAATAATAATCTCTTTTTTACTCACCTTTTTCTCCCCAATTTCGTGGGATCCAATTGTTAGAAGTTACTGTCTTCTCTCATCGCTACAATTCCCGTACTGGCTCGTGAGAGACGAAGGTCGAGAGTCATGCGTCCCCGAAACACAACCCAACTAAGCCGCACTGCTTCTTAACACAGCACGCATCCAACCCGGAAGCCAGCCGCACCAATGTGTCGGAGGAAACACCGTACACCTAGCGACCAGGTCAGCGTGCACAGCGTCGCCCAGCCCGCCACAGGAGTCGCTATTGCACGATAAGACAAGGATATCACTACCGGCCAAACCCTCCCTAATCCGGACGACGCTAGGCCAATTGTGCATCGCCCCATGGACCTCCCCGTTGCGGCTGGCTGCGACAGAGCCTGGGCTCGAACCCAGAGTCTCTGGTGGCACAGCTAGCAATGCAATGCAGTGCTTTAGACCACTGCGCCACCCGGGAGGCGGGAGCAGGCTTTTCTAATCAACCTGGCCCGGGTATCCTGGAAGGATATTGACCTCATTCCGACAGTAGAGGATGCCTGGTTATTCTTTAAAAGTGCTTTCCTCACCATCTTAAATAAGCATGCCCCATTCAAAACATGTAGAACCAGGAACAGATATAGCCCATGGTTCACTCCACACCTGACTGCCCTTGACCAGCACAAAAACATCCTGTGGCGTACTGCATTAGTATCGAATAGCCTCCGTGATATGCAACTTTTCAGGGAAGTTAGGAACCAATGCATGTTAGGCAGTTAGGAACAGGCAGATAGGGAAGCAAAGGCTAGCTTTTTCTAACAGAAATTTCTAACAGAAATTGTTGCAACCCCTATTACTAGCCTGTTCAACCACTTTCGTATCGTCTGATTGGAAAGCAGTCGCGGTCTTCCCCCTCTTCAAAGGGGGAGACACTCAAGACGCAAACTGCTACAGACCAAAATCTATCCTACCCTGCCTTTCTAAGGTCTTCAAAAGCCAAGTTAACAAACAGATTAACGACCATTTCGAATCCCACCGTACCTTCTCCGACACGATTTTGTATACTTCTGTCCCTTCTTTGGACACTGTTTTAACTAATCTCCAGACGAGCTTCAATGCCATTACAACTCTCCTTCTGTGGCGTCAAACTGCTCTTAAATGCAAGTAAAACTAAATGCATGCTCTTCTACCAATTGCTGCCTGCATCTGCCCGCCGTCCAGCATCACTACTCTGGACGGTTCTGACTTAGAATATGTGGACTACAAATACCTAGATGTCTGGTTAGACTGTAAACTCTCCTTCCAGACTCACATTAAGCAACTCCAATCTAAAATTACATCTAGAATTGGCTTCCTATTTTGCAACAAAGCATCCTTCACTCATGCTGCCAAACATACCCTTGTAAAACTGACCATCCTACCGATCCTTGACTTCGGCGATGTCATTTACAAAATAGCATCCAACACTCTACTCAGCAAATTGGATGCAGTCTATCACAGTGCCATCCATTTTGTCACCAACGCCCCATATACTACCCACCACTGCGACCTGTATGCTCTCGTTGGCTGGCCCTCGCTTCATATTCGTCGCCAAACCCACTGGCTCCAGGTCATCTATAAGTTTGCTAGGTAAAGCCCTGTCTTATCTCAGCTCACTGGTCACCATAGCAGCACCCACCAGTAGCACTCGCTCCAGCACGTATATCTCACTGGTCACCCAAAAAAGCCAATTTCTCTTTGGCCGCCTTTCCTTCCAGTTCTCTGCTGCCAATGACTGGAACTAACTGCAAAAATCACTGAAGCTGGAGACTCATATCTCCCTCAACTTTAATCAGCAGCTGTCAGAGCAGCTCACACATCACTGCACCTGTACTTAGCCCATCTATAAATAGCCCATCCAACTACCTCATCCCCCATACTGTTAGTTTTAATTTTTATTTTGCTCCTTCGCACCCCAGTATCTCTACTTGCACACTCATCTTCTGCACATCTATCACTCCGGTGTTTAATTGCTATATTGTAACGGTTGTCTTGGGAAGAAGGAGGACCAAAGCGCAGCATGGTAAGTGTCCATAAGGTTTTTAATAAAGAAAATTAACACTCGAACAAAAACATTAAACGATAACGTGAAACAGTACCGTGTGGTGACAAACACACACACGGAAACACACACCCACAAACCAACAGTGAAACCCAGGCTACCTAAGTATGATTCTCAATCAGAGGCAACTAACGACACCTGCCTCTGATTGAGAACCATACTAGGCCAAAACAGAAACCAAACATAGAAAAACAAACAGACTCTGGCGGCTCAGGACAGGCGGGAGACTCTGGCGGCTCAGGACAGACGGGAGACTCTGGCGGCTCAGGACAGGAGGAAGGCTCTGGCGGCTCAGGACAGACGAGAGACTCTGGCGGCTCAGGACAGACGGGAGACTCTGGCGGCTCAGGACAGACGGGAGACTCTGGCGGCTCAGGACAGGAGGAAGGCTCTGGCGGCTCAGGACAGGCGGGAGACTCTGGCGGCTCAGGACAGACGGGAGACTCTGGCGGCTCAGGACAGACGGGAGACTCTGGCGGCTCAGGACAGGAGGAAGGCTCTGGCGACACTGGATAGACCGGACCATGCAGGCGCACTGGAGCTCTTGAGCACCGAGCCTGCCCAACCTTACCTGGTTGAATGCTCCTGGTAGCCAGGCCAGTGCGGCAAGGTGGAATAGCCCACACTGGGCTGTGCTGGTGAACCGGGGACACCACGCATAAGGCTGGTGCCATGTACGCCGGCCCGAGGAGATGCACTGGAGACCAGATGCGTAGAGCCGGCTTCATGGCACCTGGCTTGATGTCCACTCTAGCCCGGCCGATACGAGGAGCTGGAATGTAACGCACCGGGCTATGCACACGCACTGGGGAAACTGTGCGCTCCACCGCATAATACCGTGCCCGGTCCCTCTCTCTCTCCGGTAAGCACGGGAAGTTGGCGCAGGTGTCCTACTTGGCTTCGCCACACTCCCCGTGTTCCCCCCCCCCCAAGACATTTTTGCTAGCTCCTCATAATGCCGCCTCTCTGCTTTCGCTGCCTCCAGCTCTGCTTTGGGGTGGCGATATTCCCCTTGCTGTTCCCAGGGTCCTTTACCGTCCAGAATCTCCTCCCAAGTCCAGTTCTCCAGGTATCTCTGCCTCTCCTGCTGCTGCTGCTGCCTGTTACCACGCTGCTTGGTCCTTGGTTGGTGGGTGTTTCTGTAACGGTTGTCTTGGGAAGAAGGAGAGGTGGACCAAAGCGCAACATGGTAAGTGTCCATAATGTTTTTAATCAAGACAAATGAACACTCAAACAAAAACAATAAACGATAACGTGAAATATTCAAAACCCGAAACAGTACCGTGTGGCGACAAACACACACACGGAAACAAACACCCACAAACCAACAGTGAAACCCAGGCTACCTAAGTATGATTCTCAATCAGAGACAACTAACGACACCTGCCTCTGATTGAGAACCGTACTAGGGCGAAACAGAAACCAAACATAGAAAAACAAACAGACTGCCCACCCCAACTCACGCCCTGACCATACTAAATAAAGACAAAACAAAGGAAATAAAGGTCAGAACGTGACATATATTGTAATTATTTCACCACTATGGCCTATTTATTGCCTAACCTCCCTTATCCTACCTCATTTTCACACAATGTTTATAGACTTTTTCTATTGTATTAAATCAAATCAAATTTTATTTGTCACATACACATGGTTAGCAGATATTAATGCGAGTGTAGCAAAATGCTTGTGCTTCTAGTTCCGACAATGCAGTAATAACCAACAAGTAATCTAACTAACAATTCCAAAACTACTGTCTTATACACAAGTGTAAGGGGATAAAGAATATGTACATAAAGATAAATGAATGAGTGATGGTACAGAGCAGCATAGGCAAGATACAGTAGATGGTATCGAGTACAGTATATACATATGAGATGAGTATGTAAACAAAGTGGCATAGTTAAAGTGGCTAGTGATACATGCATTACATAAAGATGCAGTAGATGATATAGAGTACAGTATATACGTATACATATGAGATGAATAATGTAGGGTATGTAAACATTATATGAGGTAGCATTGTTTAAAGTGGCTAGTGATATATTTTACATCATTTCCCATCAATTCCCATTATTAAAGTGGCTGGAGTTGAGTCAGTGTGTTGGCAGCAGCCACTCAATGTTAGTGGTTGCTGTTTAAACAGTCTGATGGCCTTGAGATAGAAGCTGTTTTTCAGTCTCTCGGTCCCAGCTTTGATGCACCTGTACTGACCTCGCCTTCTGGATGATAGCGGGGTGAACAGGCAGTGGCTCGGGTGGTTGTTGTCCTTGATGATCTTTATGGCCTTCCGGTAACATCGGGGGATGTAGGTGTCCTGGAGGGCAGGTAGTTTGCCCCCGGTGATGCGTTGTGCAGACCTCACTACCCTCTGGAGAGCCTTACGGTTGTGGGCGGAGCAGTTGCCGTACCAGGTGGTGATACAGCCCGCCAGGATGCTCTCGATTGTGCATCTGTAGAAGTTTGTGAGTGCTTTTGGTGACAAGCCAAATTTCTTCAGCCTCCTGAGGTTGAAGGGGCGCTGCTGCGCCTTCTTCACGATGCTGGCTGTGTGGGTGGACCAATTCAGTTTGTCTGTGATGTGTATGCCGAGGAACTTAACTTACTACCCTCTCCACTACTGTTCCATTGATGTGGATAAGGGGGTGTTCCCTCTGCTGTTTCCTGAAGTCCACAATCATCTCCTTAGTTTTGTTGACGTTGAGTGTGAGGTTATTGTCCTGACACCACACTCCGAAGGCCCTCACCTCCTCCCTGTAGGCCGTCTCATCGTTGTTGGTAATCAAGCCTACCACTGTTGTGTCGTCCGCAAACTTGATGATTGAGTTGGAGGCGTGCGTGGCCACGCAGTCGTGGGTGAACAGGGAGTACAGGAGAGAGCTCAGAACGCACCCTTGTGGGGCCCCAGTGTTGAGGATCAGCGGGGTGGAGATGTTGTTGCCTACCCTCACCACCTGGGGGCGGCCCGTCAGGAAGTCCAGTACCCAGTTGCACAGGGCGGGGTCGAGACCCAGGGTCTCGAGCTTGATGACGAGCTTGGAGGGTACTATGGTGTTAAATGCCGAACTGTAGTCGATGAACAGCATTCTCACATAGGTATTCCTCTTGTCCAGATGGGTTAGGGCAGTGTGCAGTGTGGTTGAGATTGCATCGTCTGTGGACCTATTTGGGCGGTAAGCAAATTGGAGTGGGTCTAGGGCACATATGTCAGAGTCAAGGCCCGCGGGCCACATCCGGCCCGCGAGAAGGTTTTTTACGGCCCCTGGGATGATTTTGATTTATTATTAGAACCGGCCCGCAGACCGCAGCAAGCCGTCAGCCCGCAGATCTTTTACACGCACCAATACTACATTTCCCACAATGCAACGGTGACGCACCGAGCAGTAGGCTGCTTCATTTCAATATTTATTGGCACAGCAGTCGTCAGCATCACAGTAAAATTAACTTTCAGATACCCATCAAAAATGGCAAAACGGAAGGTGGACACTGAGAACCGGGGGTTTCAAACAAGGTGGGAGTCGGAGTATATGTTCACGGAGGTAGCTGGAAAACCTGTGTGTCTTCTGTGTGGAGAAAGTGTGGCGGTACTGAAAGAGTATAATCTGAGACGACATTATGAAACGAAACACGCGGACAAAAACAAGAATATGGACATGGAACAAAGGCTACAAAAGGCAGAGGAATTAAAACGAGGCCTCAAATCTCGACAGGCTCTGTTCAAAAAAGCCAAATCACAAGGCCAGGCTGCTGTCAAGGCCAGTTTTATTTTGGCAGAAGAGATCGCTAAATCAGCCCGGCCATTTACGGAGGGGGATTTCATCAAAAACTGCATGATTAAAGTTTGTGACGAAGTTTGCCCAGAAAAAAGGCAACTCTTTTTAAATGTGAGTCTGAGCAGAAACACCATTGCCGAGAGAGTAGACCAGTTGTCCATCAATCTAAAAGAGCAGCTTGTGAAAAAGGGAAAAGATTTCATTGCATATTCCTTGGCTGTGGATGAGAGCACCGACATTTCTGACATTGCCCAGTTGTCAATTTTCAAATTTGTCTTTTGTGTCTGTTGAAAATTAAAGATTACTGACAGAGCCATAAGAAAATATTGCTTTATTTATCTGATCATATTGTTCCTGCTACTTTCCAGAATATATTTGTTAGGTTTTCAGTAGGTTCAATTAGGTTCACTAGACTATATGCGTCATTTAAAAATTTTTCAATGAACATTCGAACAGTCCGGCCCTCGGCTTGTAGCTAAATTTTTTATTTGGCCCTCCGTCCATTTGACTTTGACACCCCTGGTCTAGGGTGTCAGGTAGGGTGGAGGTGATATGGTCCTTGACTAGTCTCTCAAAGCACTTCATGATGACGGAAGTGAGTGCTACGGGGCGGTAGTCGTTTAGCTAAGTTACCTTAGTTTTCTTGGGAACAGGAACAATGGTGGCCCTCTTGAAGCATGTGGGAACAGCAGACTGGTATAGGGATTGATTGGATTGATTGAATTGACTGCATGTTTGGTTATTCCATTTGTAAGTCTGTTGTTGTTTGTGTCACACTGCTATGCTTTATTTTGGCCAGGTCGCAGTTGTAAATGAGAACATGTTCTCAACTGGCCTACCTGGTTAAATAAAGGTGAAGTGAAATAAAATAAATAAATAAAATAAACACTAGATGACTGATAGGGGGTGCTCAATCTCTCTGCCACTGTTTCGCTAAGAAGCTGAGGAATGGGGCTGGAGAAATGTAACCACTCTCAAATTCATTGACCGAGCTATGGATGCAAGGACTAAAAGTCAATTCTATAAAAATTATAGTTTTAACTATGATTTGCGGATATACCGTGTTCGTTTACATTGACTTTGTTGGCAAACATTGGAGTAAAACAAGCTTATATTTTGGGTACTGATGAGGTACGACAGTTGAAGTAAGCTCATGAGACATTTAAGTTATATTCTTCAAGAATCAATGGGTACAAATTATTAATTTATAAGTCCAAAAATGAATGTAACTACTGCAGATTGCCCCTTTAAGGCGTACTTTTACATTATATTCCATACATTCCTTTGGAGAACTGCTCTTACTGGGGAGTACCAAAATGGCTGACCGGTGGCTTCACAGCATCCTAATACATAGCATCAGCATTCTAGTGTGTATATAAATAATTTAGAACAACTATAGAGGGTGGGAAATGGGAGTGTATAGATGTGGAAGAAAGAAGGATGAAAAAATAAGTAGCGATGGTGGTGCAAATGATGATGATAATAATGATACACTTGATTGCTGTAAATCATCGTTGACGCTCTCTTGTGTTTCAGACCTCTGGCCAGGAAATAGCTGAGAGGTAAATATTCTGTTTTGACAAGTATATTTGCTCAACCACTTGGTGAAGCAATCCTGCGTTGTTCATTATCCAGATTTACATGACTAGCCTCGTTTGTGTGTGTATCAGGATTGAGGAGGCAGAGGGGGTGGGTGAGCCTCATGACACCGACCATCTCAACCTGAAAGCCAGCTGTAGTGACAGCAAACTCACGAGGGGCCTGTGGGCCAGCGCCATACTGCTGGGACCAACTGGTAACATGATACAGGCCAGGGCAACTTCTAGTTCAGGATACAGTAGTTTCAAATAGTTGTAGTTAGTGTCTGAACAACTGGCAATAAGTGCTTAATTAATTCTGAATAAAAATACACTCTTCTCTTCCCTTTCTCTCTTAAGCTTATGGTTCAGCAAATCTGACATTTGACGATCTCACTGTCAGCTCCGCACTTTCCCTCTCAGAAGACCTTTGCACTCTGACCTTCCTGCCTAAGTGGTCACGCCAGTCCCCGCCCTACAACCCAGCGCGCTTCGACTGCTGGCCCAATGCGCTGGGCACCCTGGCCATCTCCTCCGGCACCCACAGCTGGGTGATTGACATGGGTGAGAGCAGGGCCTTCAAGGTGGGGGTATGCTACTCCAGCATGGGGCGCAATGGCTCGGGCAACGACTCCCGCCTGGGCTACAACATCCAGTCCTGGGTGCTCTCCAAATACAATGGGGACTTCTCCTTCTGCCATGCGGGGAAGAACACACCCCTGCATGTGGTCCACAAGCCCAAGAGTCTAGGGCTACTCCTGGACTGGCCTAGTCAGACCCTGATATTTTATGACCCAGACTCCAGTGCTGTGTTGTACTCGGTCAGACACGCCTTTAGTGGCCCGCTGCTGCCAGCATTTGCTGTGGCTGACCGCAGTGTCAGCATACTGCACTGACCTCTGAAGTACTGTAACTGAAGTGTCAATGATATAGAATTACGGGTAACACTTTCATAAGGCATATCATATGAGTTGATAATATAACAGTGAAAGGGCTCATTAATGCTTACAACAAGTAGTACTACATTATTCCTGCTGATAAAATGATACTGAATTACTTATAATATTTGTACATCCTACTAATAGAATACTATCAAAGCTTCACAATTTATTTGAATGTAATCAAATTGGCCAAATTTAGGCCCCTATGTCTCTCTGCATTGAAGAGGTATGCAGAAGGTTTTTTGATGGGAGATATATTTCTAATTTATTCTTTGTTTATTTTAATCTGAAGTAATGAATCTGTAGAGATTTCTGTATGAGTCTCTTGATCAAATTATACAGTAGTCCTAATGAGTCATACTGTAGTCATTTTAGATATAGGAGTATGCTATTTATATTTCTGTTATTATATGTTATGATAATTTACTGTAAGTGAAGTGACTGTTTGATACCTTTTCTATCTTCTAAAACTGACACCTGTCTGAAGGAATGGTTGATCCATACGCATACAAATATTTGTTAATTGTCTGATATGCAATGTATGTCTCTATTGAAACTCACATCCTACTTTCCATCCGTCCGTCAGTGAGAAGAAAATTAATGAAACTCAACGCAAGAGATGCAGGGGGCAATGTAATGAACAGCAGGGGGCAATGTAGTGTCATAGTGATGCGAAGGTTGACTCGTAACCCGCAATCCCTGCGGTTAAAGGGTTGAATAAAGAGAAAACAATACCTTACAAAAAATCCATAAATGTATAAGTCTTGTGCAATTTATGTCTGTAGGCTACATTTACGCTTTTATTTCATTATTTTAGGCTATCTGGCATTAGTGTGTAAGCCTAAATTTAAGGCTGCGATCACACCGACAGTGTGTTTTCATTTTGGTTGCGTTGCAGAGGCAGTTGCAGTGCATTCGGTGTGATGGCTTGACAGAAGTGGTAGCAGAAGGTGAATGTTGAACTTTTGTTGCATACATATATCCTGATGATGCTGTGTACTATTTTGTGCAATGAGACTGTCAGTGTGATGAAGCCTCACATACACACCGACAGTGTCATTGCGCAAAGTAGTACGCAGTATCAGGATATGTATGCAACAAAAGTTCAACATTCACCTTCTGCTACCATTTCTGTAAAGCCGTCTGCGCAACTGCCTCTGCAACGCAATGCTGCATGGCAAATGCAGCATTTCAATGGAAATGAATGTAATTCTGGTGTACCAAAATGTAACACTGTTGGTCTGATTAAAGCGTGTGCCTGTATGCGCACCAAATAGCCTACACGCCAATCGCCAAATGTTATTGGGAACGGGCAGAAAAAGTTATGGAGGCAAAATGGACAATGTCAGTGTTGAATTAAATAAGAGAAAAGCTGCGAAAAGTAATGCTTGGTGAAATGTTAAGAGGATAACAGTTCCGGCTATGTTATGTGTGATGATTGTGAAACTCTACTTGTGGAGAAATATTGATTTGTCGTTGCTCGTTAAAAGAAACAAAGATGACAGAGAACTTTACCAATGTCAACTAGATTGAAGCATTCACTCTATCATTTATGACATTCTGGGGAGAATGGGTTTATTTAGTCTTCTAATATAGGGCAACATATACAGTTGAAGTTGGAAGTTTACATTAACCTTAACCAAATACATTTAAACTCAGTTTTTCACAATTCCTTACATTTAATCTGAGTAAAAATTCCCTGTCTTAGGTCAGTTAGGATCACCACTTTATGTTAAGAATGTGAAATGTCAGAATAATAGTAGAGATAATTATTCATTTCAGCTATTATTTCTTTCATCACATTCTCAGTGGGTCAGAAGTTTACATACACTCCATTACTATTTGGTAGCATAGCCTTTAAATTGTTTCACTTGGGTCAAACGATTTGGGTAGCCTTCTACAAGCTTCCCACAATAAGTGCATTTTGGCCCATTCCTACTGACAGAGCTGGTGTCACACCCTGACCATAGTTTACTTTGTATGTTTCTATGTTTTGGTTGGTCAGGGTGTGATCTGAGTGGGCATTCTATGTTGGATGTCTTGTTTGTCTATTTCTATGTCTGGCCTGATATGGTTCTCAATCAGAGGCAGGTGTTAGTCATTGTCTCTGATTGGGAACCATATTTAGGTAGCCTGGGTTTCACTGTGTGTTTGTGGGTGATTGTTCCTGTCTCTGTGTTTTGCACAAGATAGGACTGGTTTAGGTTTTTGCACGTTTGTTGTTTATTTGTGTATAGTTTCTTTATTAAAGTAAAATGAATAACAACCACGCTGCATTTTGGTCTGCTCCTCCTTCTACAGACGAAAGCTGGTGTAACTGAATCAGGTTTCTAGGCCTCCTTGCTCGCACAAGCTTTTTCAATTCTGCCCACATTTTCTATAGAATTGAGGTCAGGGCTTTGTGATGGCCTCTCCAATACCTTGACTTTGTTTTCCTTAAGCCATTTTGCCACAACTTTGGAAGTATGCTTGAAGTCATTGTCCATTTGCGACCAAGCTTTAACTTCCTGACTGATGTCTTGAGATGTTGCTTCAATATATCCACATCATTTTCCTGCCTCATGATGCCACCTAGTTAGTGAAGTGCACCAGTCCCTCCTGCAGCAAAGCAACCCCACAACATGATGCTACTACAACCGTGCTTCACGGTTGGGATGGTGTTCTTCGGCTTGCAAGCCTCCCCATTTTCCCTCCAAACATAACGATGGTCATTATGGACAAACAGTTCTATTTTTGTTTCATCAGACCAGAGGACATTTTTCCAAAAAAGTACAATCTTTGTCCCCATGTGCAGTTGCAAACCATAGTCTGGCTATTTTATGGCGGTTTTGGAGCATTGGCTTCTTCATTGCTGAGCGGCCTTTCAGGTTATGACGATAAAGGACTCGTTTTATTGTTTTATTATTATTACCTTTTTCCTCCAGCATCTTCACAAGATCCAATCTTTTTTCTGAGGTCTTGACTGTTTTCTATTGATTTTTTTTCCATGATGTCAAGCAAAGAGGCACGGAGTTTGAAGGTAGGCCTTGAAATACATCCACAGGTACACGTCCAATTCACTCAAATTACGTCAATTAGCCTATCAGAAGCTTCTCGAGCCATGCCATTATTTTCTGGAATTTTCCAAGTGACTGTAGCCTACAGCACATTTTCTATATTAGCGGGTTAGGGTCGGGTGCCGGCCTCAGATTTTCACTTTTCACATAGCCAAAAGTTGGGCAGTTGCAGATGTGTTATTGTCAATTGCAGGCGGGTGCGGGTGAACACACAGATGACCCATGCATCCTGTAGCACAAACTAAAAAATGTTCTGGGACACTGTTAAGTCCATGGAGAATAAGAGCACCTCCTCCCAGCTGCCCACTGCACTGAGGCTAGGAAACACTGTCACCACCGATATATCCATGATAATTGAGAATTTCAAGAAGCATTTTTCTACGGCTGGCCATGTTTTCCACCTGGCTACCCCTACCCCGGTCAACAGCCCTGCACCCCCCACAGCAACTCTCCCAAGCCTCCCCATTTCTCCTTCACCCAAATCCAGATAGCTGATGTTCTGAGAGAGCTGAAAAATCTGGACCCCTACAAATCAGCTGGGCTAGACAATCTGGACCCTCTCTTTCTAAAATAATCTGCCGAAATTGTTGCAACCCCTATTACTAGCCTGTTCAAACTCTTTCATATCGTCTGAGATTCCCAAAGATTGGAAAGCAGCCGCGGTCTTCCCCCTCTTCAAAGGGGGAGACACTCAAGACGCAAACTGCTACAGACCAAAATCTATCCTACCCTGCCTTTCTAAGGTCTTCGAAAGGCAAACAGATTAACAACCATTTAGAATCCCACCGTACCTTCTCCGCTATGCAACCTGGTTTCAGAGCTGGTCATGGGTGCACCTCAGCCACGCTCAAGGTCCTAAACAATATCATAACCGCCATCAATAAGAGACAACACTGTGCAGCCGTATTCATCGACCTGGCCAAGGCTTTCGACTCTGTCAATCACCACATTCTTATCAGCAGACTCAACAGCCTTGGTTTCTCAAATGACTGCCTCGCCTGGTTCACCAACTACTTCTCTGATTGAGTTCAGTCTGTCAAATCGGAGGACCTGTTGTCCGGACCTCTGGCAGTCTCTATGGGGCCGACTCTCTTCTCTGTATACATCAATGATGTCGCTCTTGCTGCTGGTGATTCTCTGATCCACCTCTACACAGACGACACCATTCGGTATACTTCTGGCCCGTCTTTGGACACTGTGTTAACTAACCTCCAGACAAGCTTCAATGCCATACAACTCTCCTTCTGTGGCCTCCAACTGCTCTTAAATGCAAGTAGAACTAAATGCATGCTCTTCAACCGTTCGCTGCCTGCACGTGCCCGCCCGTCCAGAATCACTACTCTGGACGGTTCTGACTTAGAATATGTGGACAACTACAAATACCTAGGTGTCTGGTTAGACTGTAAACTCTCCTTCCAGACTCACATTAAGCAACTCCAATCCAAAATTAAATCTAGAATTGGCTTCCTATTTCGCAACAAAGCATCCTTCACTCATGCTGCCAAACATACCCTGTAAAACTGACCATCCTACCGATCCTCGACTTCGGCTATGTCATTTACAAAGTAGCCTCCCACACTCTACTCAACAAATTGGATGCAGTCTATCACAGTGCCATCCGTTTTGTCACCAAAGCCCCATATACTACCCACCACTGCAACCTGTACGCTCTCATTGACTGGCCCTCGCTTCATACTCGTCGCCAAACCCACTGTTTCCAGGTCATCTACAAGTCTTTGCTAGGTAAAGCCCCGTCTCAGCTCACTTTTCACCATAGCAGCACCCACCCGTAGCACGCGCTTCAGCAGGTATATCTCACTCGTCACCCCCAAAGCAAGTTCCTCATTTGGCTGCCTTTCCTTCCAGTTCACTGCTGCCAATGACTGGAATGAACTGCAAAAATCACTGAAGCTGGAGACTCATATCTCCCTCATTAACTTTAAGCACCAGCTGTCAGAGCACTGCAGCTGTACATAGCCCATCTGTAAATAGCCCATCCAACTACCTCATCCCCATACTGTATTTATTTATTTTGCTCCTTTGCACCCCAGTATCTCTACTTGCACATTCATCTTCTGCACATATACCATTCCAGTGTTCAATTGCTATATTGTAATTACTTCGCCACCATGGCCTATTTATTGCTTTACCTCCCTTATCTTACCTCATTTGCACACACTGTATATAGACTTTTTCTACTCTATTATTGACTGTATGTTTGTTTATTCCATGTTGTTGTATGTGTCAAACGGCTTTGCTTTATCTTGGCCAGGTCACAGTTGTAAATGAGAAGGTGTTCTCAATTAGCCTACCTGGTTAAATAACGTTGAAATAAAAAATAATAACAATAAAAACAGGTTTATGGCGGTTTGATCGCGGTGGAGGCACTAGAAATGTCTGTAGTTTTCGGTTTGGCAATTTGTTTCATGTTTATTAGTCTGTATATAAATCTCTTTTCCAAAATTCGTCGTCTTATTCGACTAGTAGTTGTTCTGAAATGTTTATTGCTTGCCTACATTTTACTCCCTCTATGTTAAATATAACACATACACAAATTATTCATTTCGCTTTCCTAGCCTGACATGAAGTTTGTTCTACATAAGGTATTTGACTGATGTGTGCCACACAGAAAGTATTTGACTCTAGCCACAAAATTAAGGAAATTAGAAGGGGGAGGGGGAGGGGGTTAGGCAGGCAAGAAAATGGCCCTGGCAAAATCCCCCCCTCTAATTTCCTTAATTTTGTCACTTGAGTCAAATACTTTCTGTGGCACACATCAGAGTCAAATGACCTTGCCTAAAGCAGATCTGATTGAATAGAGCCTTTAGTCTTTTCATAATGCTGTACTACTGTACTCATCCCAGAGTCATTGAAACGGGCATCAACAATATGCAAAGCATTTATTGATGAGCGACACATCTCACCCCTGAGATACATGAACAGCCCTGTGCTCATCATGAATACATATAAAACATATTACATGACTGCCATTCTTTACAGTAAATGTGCCATGTGTGATACCAATAGGGCTATGTCAGATATAACATTTTTTAAGTCTTAGTGTTTTACTGATACCAGACGAGACATTACTTTTTCTATCAACAGTCATCAATTGATGACTAAATAACCACTCACTTCCACCTCACATAGCCTAACTGCCAGCAACATGCTCTCCCTTGTCCTCGGTCTGCCTAGCCTTGTGATGATTAGGTGGTTGAAGAATACCAGCTGGTAGGCCTAATACAAGACCCGGTTTTGACTAGATGGGATATGTAGCCTACAGCTTTTGTTACTTTTATTAGCAGGTTAGGATAATTAACATAGCAGATTAGGTGAATTAGGTTAAGATCTCAGGAAAAGCATTAGGGTTCAGGTTAGCTAACATGCAAATAAAATCACATTTAGGCATTAATTTTACAAAAGCTGTATCTTATCCCATTTAGCCATGACCTACAAGATCCTCAACAAGGTTGTTACAAAAAGTGCCTTGCACACAATAGGTAGGTTTATATTGAATCATTGTGACATGTGTAATGTAAATGGCAGATATAGTAGAACAGAGTACCACAGTATGAACCATAATACCCATAAAAGCCAACTGTCAAACAGGGAAAAGGTTCCAATCCTTTTTTTCCCCCATATGGGATTTTTAGCAACCACTACAAATAAGGGCTGTTTTGTGTAGGCTTACCCTGCTGTGATGATTTGGTAACGGTGTAAATCTCTCTAGGTCAAGGTGACTTTTAAAAACAACAAATACACTTTTTCGCAAAAACATTGCTACAGTGTCCAATAAAAATGAAGAATTGTTTCCATTTAGGCAAATTGCGTGTATGCCCTCCCAGGAGTGCAAGTTTCACCATGGCACGGACCGTGGTGATACTTCACACATAATTATTCCAACATGGCACATATTAGTCAATTATTGCATTCTATCCATGCTACCTGAGGCATGAAACAGACAAGTGGGAGGGCATGCAGATTGACCAATACCATCTGACCTCACACACATGGTTAGCAGATGTTATTGCGAGTGTAGCGAAATGCTTGTGCGTCAGAACTAGAAGCACAAGCATTTCGCTACACTCGCAATAACATCTGCTAACCATGTGTGTGTGACCAATACGATCTGACCTATCTGTATGCCCTACTGCATGCCCTCCAACTTGTCTGTATCATGTCTCAGGTAGCATGGATAGAATGCAATAATTGACTAATATGTGCCATATTCTAATAATTATGTGTATCCGTGCCATGGTGAAAATTGCATCCAGCCCTCTGGTAATCCTCTGCACCCACTGTGAATATTGGCCTTTTCTTCCTTCACTTGAAATCATGGGGGAAGCTTGACACAATTGCTATGACTCAGTCAGTCCACATACAATGCCTAAATTACTGTATGACATCCCTCCAAAGAGTCCCTGCATTCTGTCCCATCTGGTTGTACAGTGACCTCTGACATTCAAGGTCAGTGCTAAGAATCTAATGTGGCTTTCTGGCTGGTGGCTGTGACGGTGAGCGGGGGAGGCTCGATGTTCAGCTCCTTTCTCAGGTCCTCCAGACTCTGCTCCCAGCGGCGCTCGTAGAAGATGCTGAAGACACAGCGGGCCTGCCGGCCATTCCTCACAGCCCACGGTCCCAGGGACGTCACCAAGGGCTCCAGACGACTGCGGGAGTGGCACAAGGAAACAATCAGGCCGTAATAACTGCATCACTGTACAAATACCAGACTGTGATGTCAATGGTTATTGTATTACAGAGCAGAAATAATTTACAGTCAAAGCCAATACTCAGATAAATCATGATGACACTTTCAGTAAGTATTAGTTTCCACACACATGGGGGATGTTTTTCAGCCAGGAAGGAAACTAGACTTCCCTTCCAGAAAAACAATACGTGTGAACTGTAATTCTTTCAGAAGACAGAATTCCATTCCTTTCAGTCAATAACTACAGTGTGTTGAATATAACTAGCTCAACTATCTCTGTGACACTTGCAAATAAACCAACTATACTGTCTTAGTTCCCTGAAGGAAGTCATCCACCTAAATGTCAGTTCTCTTTACACCTCAGGGTGCTGCTCAGGTGTGTGATTGATTACCAAATATCAGAGGTGTCTAGGAAGTGTATGTTCCATTTACCACCTGTCTCCCTTAGAATATACAGTACAACTTCCTGGAAACTGATGACATCAGATAAATCTTGGGATGTATTCAATAAACATTGCAGAAATGTAACGAGTAGAGCCAAGACTACTTCCTATTCAACATGGCATACAGTCAGTCTCCTGAAAAGGCCCCTGGTTTATATCACTACATACAGTATGAATAAGAAGAGAGCCTGATGGGCAGCACCTTGTGGACAGACGGAGCGGTCCCAACGCTGCTCCCAGGATGCACATGGGCAGGCCAGTTTGAGCAGCCTCAAACCACTTTACTGCCACTTCACCTGAGTTTGAGGAAGTGAGAAAGAAAATACATGTAGTGAAACACACTAATGCCAATACTCTCAGTGAATCCCCTTTCCCCAGACTCACCCAGCATGTTAGTGGGCATGCCTAGTAAGGTGTGCAGTAAATCGTGGACTTCTCGGTACCGCTGCATGACGTACGCCAACTCCTCATTATCCACAAATTTCACGTTCACCCTGGAGTCAGGGGTCACCCTCTGAGAAAGAGAGACAGAGGGATACGAGGATTGGCAAATAACCACTACGCTTCCTCTATAAAGAGATCCATTATGTCCTTCACAAACTCACATTGTCCTCAAGGAAGCGCAGGTACTCTCTCCCAAAGGATCCATCTGGAAGGGAAGCCATCTCGGACAGATCCAATGTGGATAGTCTGATCCGTGGGCGCTCACTTACACAGAAATAGGTGAAACATGCACACATGAGCATTCACAGACAAGCAATTGTACACACACAACTTATTTAAAATCATAGAGATGTATATTTCAGGGTGAACATAAGAGTGAGAGACAGCAGCAGTTGTGGCATACGTTAGAATGGTATAGCCCTCAGGGTCTCCTCTCATTCGATCCCGAAGCGCCATCAGGGCCAGGTGTCCTGTCGTCTCTCCCAGCACTGCCACCATGTCTACATGGGGAACACGGCTTACAGTGAAGAGAAATGTGGTACTTTTTATTGAGAAAATGCAGTACAGTATGTTACACCAAGAGTCACTTTCAAGTTATTTCTCACCCTTTTGAATAATTTATATTTCAAGGACTTGTTTAAATCAAAATAAAATCTACGACATTAGTTTCCCTATGACTCTTAGTTTCTTGTTTTTCTAAAATGTCAGTGTTTTCCACACCTTGATAACTAGGGATCTAAATGACACATGACAACCATTAAATAACCCTGCATGGTATTGTGTACTGTGCGTAATGAAACTCATTCAAATAGTTTGAGTTTCAAATGCAAAAGAAAGGAAAGTAAAACAGTGAACACAGCCTACCCACATGTTCTGTAAGAACAGTTAAGCATGCCAAACTCCTTACAGATGCAAAATGACCATATGAAAGTATCACAACTGGAAGTGGGCATCCCTCTCACCATGTCTGTAGGGGTCTTGCAGAGCTGCCACCCCGGAGCCGACAGCCAACAGGGCTTTCTGGATGGGGCTGGTGGGAATGTGGCCTGGGTACAGTCCGTCATACTGCACGTCTGCAGAGTCCACGCCGTGGTGATGTGGCCGGACACAAAGGGCTGTGGGTGACACCAAACAGCATCAGACATACAGTAGAGTACACATGTACATCCCATCAGGACATGGTATTAATACTGTAGTGACCTTAGTACTGAGAGATCATGGGACCACAGGTGGTTTCCAGTGCTCTGTTTCCAGTAAACACCTTCAAACTGGGCACATACGTCAATTCAACATCTATTCCACATTAGTTCAACGTATTTCAACGGTTCAACACAAGACAAAAGAGTTGATAGTGGACTACAGGAAACTCCAACACCATCATTAAGTTTGCCGACGACACAACGGTGGTAGGCCTGATCACCAACAATGATGAGACAGCCTACAGGGAGGAGGTCAGAAACCTGTCAGTGTGGTGCCAGGACAACATCTACCTCAACATGAGCAAGACCAAAGAGCTGATAGTGGACTACAGGAAAAAGGGGGCCTTGCACGATCCCAGGGCTATAGTGGAGCGGGTCGAGAGCTTCAAGTTCCTTGGCGTCCACATCACTAACAAACTATCCTAGTACAAACACACCAGGACAGCCATGAATAGGGCACAACAACATCCCCTCAGGAAACTGAATAGACTTGGTATGGGTCCTCAGATGCTCAAACAGTTCTACAGCTGCACCATTGAGAGCATTCTGATTGTTTGCATCACCGCTTGGTATGGCAATTGCTCGGCATTCGACCATAAGGTGCTACGGAGGGTAATGCGTATGGCCCAGTACATCACTGGGGCCAAGCTTCCTGCCATCCAAGACCTCTATACCAGGCGGTGTCAGAGGAAGGCCCCCCCCAAAAAATTGTCAAATACACCAGCCATCCTAGTCATAGACTGTACTTTCTGGTGCCGCACGGCAGGCGGTATCAGAGCGCCAAGTCTAGGTCCAAAAAGGCTCTTTAACAGCTTCTACCCTGAAGCCATAAGACTTCTAAACAGTTAATCAAATGGTCACCGCACTATTTGCATTGACCCCTTTTTTTACACTGCTGCTACTCGCTGTTTATTATCTATGCATAGTCACTTTACCCCTACCTACATGTACAGTACATATTACCCCAATTACCTCGAATAGTATGTACCCCCGCATATTGACTCGGTACCGTTACCTCATGTATATAGCCTTGTTATTGTTATTTTATTGTGTCACTTATTTTTCTTACATTTGTATTTTATTAACAAATATTTACATTGGAAAATTATGCATTGTTGGTTAAGGGCTTGTAAGTATGCATTTCACGCTAAGGTACCTTAGGCTAAGCTTAAGTTAGGAGTTTTTCCTTTGCGCTTCATGAGATCATATGACTATGAATAGGTACTTAATACAGAGTCTAGTCCAAGGGGTACTCGGCCCACTGTACCCTTTTCTAGGGAACCCCTACACATTTTAAAAAATACAATGTGAGGCCAAAATTAATTGTCGACACTCAAAATATAAAATTACAAAACTGTTTGTCAAACAGTTCTTCCATTATAGGTATTTTGGCATTGCTGCAGTTATTTTCATTGAGTTAATTTTATCCCTGCATTTTCAGGGAACCCCTGAAAGTACTCTGAGCACTTCTTGATTCAAGTTTTAATAGTCGTACTGTATGTACAGGATATGTACGGTATGCATAGCCCAACGAAATGAATAGTTGCAGGTTCCTTCTCGAAAATGCTACAACAATAAGAAATAAAATAAGAATACGAATATAAAGTAAATTATGCCAAAAATCTTAGCATAAATATAATAAGGTACTATTTATAGTCTAATATTTGAGCAGTATAATACATCTGGTAGCTGTAGTTGTGATGTGTCTTGCTTGAGAAACCCTGGTCTCGTCTGCGCAGTAGATCTACAGATGAGTAGGGGAAAACCAATTTGGTTTGCCCTATTTATTAGAGGTAGTTCTGTGAAGTGATATAATGGAGAACCCCCTACTGTGGAGTTGTGGTACACTCCGCTAACCGCTACTACACGACCTTATAGCTAAATAAAACAAATAATACATAATCATTCTCTAATTATCGAAATATATATTGTCCATGGTTATTTAGTTACAATACAGTCTCACTTGCATACCTTCGAACATAAACGCGCCCCTACCAGGGCTTCTTCGACTTGAACCGAGGAGTGAACGCAACATTTCTTTGTTGTGCGCTGGCTGGCACAGACGCCTTTTACCAAAAATGAAGCGGACGTGATGACGTGTCATGACGGTTAAAAGAGTGTTGAAGAGAGCAAGGGAATAATGAGTTAATTTTAAATGGACTGGAAATGTGTCACTCATAATGGAACTATTGTGTGTGCCTTATATGTGCTAGAGTCAATTATGATTGCATTTCATATCTTGGCTAGAAGACAACGCATCAGCAAACATCGAATGTTAGCCATCCTACTATATCAGGTAAATCAAATATTACAATGTATAACGTTAAGTGTGATGTTCGGGAAAGTTATGTGCTCAAGTTAACGTTTCCAAAAGCAAACTAAACAAAAACATGACTTTCATGATACGTGTTTGAGCCATCATGTTGTGCGATTGGCTCTGCGTTTGTTTAGCCCATGTGTAACTGTTGTTTTTGTCGCACCGCTTTGCAAGTTCTATTACAAATGTTCCTGTAACATCACATTGGAGCACGTATTGGTGAGTGTAACACTTGGGTTACTTAGCGAGCAGTTAAATGATTGTGACGGTGACTCCTACACAGGGCAACTACATTTTTGAGCATGAATTCAGACTCGATCTTAGCCTATGCCTGCCTGAACATGGCTGCGTATTTAAGGTGCAGCACAGAGTAGGAAGATCCGCTTTACTGTTTATACGTATTTTTTGATCCGGCAGAAACGTATATACATACATACAGACAAATACACGTACCTAAACTTTACAGTACCTCGAAATGTTGGATGGATCTCTACTTCAGAATTATTTAATGGCAATCTTGTTTACTTTTTTCCAGGGTGAATGGTCGTAGGCTATGCCACATTCATTCGTTTATGACATTCAAAGTCTCTTCGTGAAGTCAGTCTTATCAATTGTATCTTATTTTATTGGTTACATTGGCAGTATAATATAATTGACCTTGCTCTCGTTTGGACTTATGAAGGTATGTGGACTACCCTTCAAATTAGTGGCTTCTGCTATTTCAGCCACACTCGTTGCTGACGGGTGTATAAAATCGAGCACACAGCCATGCAATCACTTTAGACAAACATTGGCAGTAGAATGGCCTTATCAAAAAGCTCAGTGACTTTTAACGTGGCACCATGATAGGATGCCACCATTCCAACAAGTAAGTTTGTCAAATTTCTGCCCTGCTAGAGCTGCCCTGGTCCAAACTGCCTCGGCAAGCAATGTCAGCACAAGAACTGTACATCGGGAGCTTCATGGAATGGGTTTCCATGGCCGAGCAGCCGCACACAAGCCTAAGATCACCATGCGCAATACCAAACGTCGGCTGGAGTGGTGTAAAGCTCACCGCCATTGGACTCTGGAAATGTGGAAACGCGTTCTCTGGAGTAATGAGTCACGTTTCACCATCTGGCAGTCCGCTACCTGCCAGAATGTATAGTGCCAACCTTAGTTTGGTGGAGGAGGAATAATGATCTGGGGTGGTTTTCCATGGTTCGGGCTAGGCCCCTTCATTCCAGTGAAGGGAAATCTTAACGCTACAGCATATAATGCCATTCTAGATTCTGTGCTTACAACTTTGTGAAAGCAGTTTGGGGAAGGCCCTTTCTTGTTTCGACATGACAATGCCCCCGTGCACAAAGTGAGTTCCATACAGAAATTCTTTGTCGAGATCAGTGTGGAATAACTTGACTGGCCTGCACAGTGCCCTGACCTCCCATTGAACACATTTGGGATGAATTGGAACGCTGACTGCGAGCCAGGCCTAATCGCCCAACACCAGTGCCCCACCTCACTAATGCTCTTGTGGCTGAATGGAAGCAAGTCCTAATGCTACGTTCATGACCAAGTGGGAAGGTTGTAGTTACCAGTTATGTCATAATGAGTTTTGTATATTGTGCTTTTAAGTGGGAAATATAATCAAGGATAGAGGTAATTAAAAAGCTAGCTATGATTGTTTTGCTCTTTTTTTCGCTTTTGTTTTTGCCCATAAGAAGTATATCCAGAGCTGCTTTTTATTTCTGAATCAAACGGAAGATGAAAGGACACATCAGTACATTAGAAGTTTCAATAAATAAATAATTAGCTAGCTGAATGACCTGCCAAGACAGCACATGCCTAATCTGTTCTGTGCTGGTTACATTGTCTAGCTGGCTACAGAACAGTTTTACCTATCAATTCAGAAAATGATCACAGCCATTAATGTAAATGCATGCACAAAAATCAATTTAAGCATGTGTTCAAAAGCCTAATAAACACATTACAATTTGTATTTTGTTATTTCTGTTAACACAACTTTTTTGACATATGATGTCAGAGAGCTGCAAGTGGGTAACTTGGAGCACAGAGAAGATGCTGCGTTTACGTGCTATGAGTTATCGGAAGTTCAAAAAAATATATATTTTATTTAAATAAAATAAACTTATTTAACTAGGCAAGTCAGTTACGAACAAATTATTATTTTCAATGATGGCCTAGGAACAGTGGGTTAACTGCCTTTTTAAACCAAAAGATGACCACGTAGCTAGTTTGACCATATTGTCAATGTTAAACAAGCAAGTGAACTTTATTATAAGCCTGTGAAAATGTTACCGGTTGAAGAATTGTTCGGACCAAAAACCACATGAATGAAACAAAGTCCTATTTCCGACATCGCAGCTAAGAAATAGGAAGCTCCGACGAGCACTAAAACGCATCTTGATAGACAGGTTTCCCAGAAGTAATACGAGTTGGAGGGGCATTCAAGTGGATTTTTCCCAGTCCTATGTTTGTATTTACACATTTACGAGATGTCACGAATGCAGCATAAAGGAAGTGGAAATTTGACCTGCAGAACAACAATTAAGTTTAGGTATAGGGGGTTGAAACGAATTAAGATTAAGTTTAGGAATTCTGGTTAGGTTAAGGTTGGATATAGTTTCAGTGAGGTTTAGGTTAGGGAAAGGCATAAAAGCTACCATCTGCCGGTCAAATATAGCATACACTGACAATTGTCATTTGTACAAGTACTTCCTTTTTACAATCTTGAACACAGATTTTAGGTTTTCAATCTAGCTTCCTAGTGGTTCATTTAAACACTGCACTATGAGACTGCATTAGGTCTTCCAGATTCTCTGACCTTTCTCCCATAGTGTGCACTTGTGTGAAATTATCTGATGTTAAGGGCCTCGAGTGGCGGATGTGACAGTGGTAGGGTGTCCATCTCTCTGCGCTGGGGCTCCTGAATGGTGCAGCGGTCTAAGACACTGCATCACTACAGACACCCTGGTTCGAATTCAGGCTGTATCACAACCGGCCGTGATTGGGAGTCCCATAGGGCGGCACACAATTTGCCCAGCGTTGGCCGGAATAGGCCGTCATTGTAAATAAGAATTTGTTCTTAGCCGACTTGTCTAGTTAAATAAACATGTAAAACAGTAGTTTGTGTGTGTGTGGAGTCAGACTGCTTCATGGACTGCCACTTTCGTTGATCGTCTTAGGTCCTATGGGGACCCAGTGCATATGCAGCAGAGGTGCATCTGATGGCTTGGTGCATCTCTATTTGCCTTCCATAGACCTAGACGTACGTTTTATTGGCGCCCTGGTCAGTTGGAATTTATTTCCACTCTGTTCGAGTGTTGCATGCTGCATGGAACAACGTTTCTCGTTAGTTGTTGCATCCCTTTGTCTGTTAAGAGGTGCTACTACCATCTGTCCAGGAGAGATTAGGCTCTGCCCGGCTGTTGGGGTTGCTGCGGGAGAAGGAGGATGTAGCAGATGACTAAGTGTATCGCTGCTGCCTTTCTGAGACCAAGAAGTAGGCTTCGTTCAGCTCGGCCCGGATCTAGAAATGCCTTGGCTTTACTGGGTCAGTGGGAGGCCTATTGACAGTGCTTCTTGAGTAGGCTACGTCTTCACGGTGTGGAGCCGAGGACTGTAAGATTGCGCCCCTTTAGCGGGGGAATTTCCTTTCTGGGACTTGTGATGAGTAGGCCTGTCCTGGAGATACTGAGTATCCCAGAGCTTGGCTAATAATATGATCTTGATTCTTGAGTTGCACAGAGAACCGTGATTCAAAACCAGAGCGTTCATACCTTGGTTCAATTCCGAGATCCTCTGTATTTATTGTAGCCTCGAGTCTTTTACTGGGTGACTTTCACTTTTTAATTGAGTCATTTTATATTAAATGACTTTACTTTTACTCAAGTAAAAGAGTGCCATCTTGTGGCTGTGTAGTAGTTGTAGTAGTAGTAGAATAGCTCCAAACTGAAGTAACATTTAAAAAAAAAAAATACAAAAAGTAACACAAAATAACAATAATGAAGCTAAATACAGGGTACCGGTACTGAGTCAATGTGTGGGGGTACAGGTTAGTCGAGGTCATTTGTACATTGCATCTACTTAGCTGGTTTGATTGGATCGGTAAATTGTGTGACAAACCCTTTGCTGTGGGGTGGTCACTCTCTGCTGTATAGGAATTGATAAATTGCCACAGACCGCAAACTCTCTTTACCTGACTTTACTTTTAACCAGAGCCCTGTTCATGTTCTGTTACCAATGGTTTACTGATTAGGGAGAACAAATCCCTAGGTACGCTATGGTCTCCAGGATACCAGTAATGTGTTTTATGGTTCTGTTTTACACGGGCCATCTTTTCTCCGCTTGGCCTGTCTTACTGATATGGTTTCTATGGAGACTCAAGCAAGCCTAAAACTTGTAATAATGCTGCAGTTACAATGTTATATATTGCTGTCGTGATTTTAGCATGTAAATCTTGGTGGGGCAAATTCACCCAATTTTTATAGATACATGCCAGCAAAGCCACTACACTAAACAATACATTAATTGCACTATAACGGTGACAAACGGTGCCCACAAACTGTTAGACCTACATAAAGCTGTCCCAACAGTGGAGCTTTCCTTCAGCACCACTTACCACCGCTACACCTGGCTTGTCTCACGGGGCCTTGTCTGGCAGCAAAACAGTTCATTCAGCCTCATTTACTGCCTTTTTAAAAAACCATAGCGGCTATGGCTGACTTGCTTAAATAAATATGGTTTCTACTGAAGCCTTGTGGATTTGTGAAACTCGATAAGATCCGCAATTCTCCTTCATTAATAATGAAAGCCAACATAAGTTGTGACTTTTGAACAATACACAAACATTATTACATTTATTTTTAGTAAATTTCATAATGTTTGTTCTCATTAACACTTAGCTCAAAGTGTATAAGCAAGTGCAAGCAAACAAGCTGCTACGTGGTAGGCCTATTTATTTGGACACCAACAGAAGTTTATCCTTTTAAACTTGAAAAGAGAACTTTTCAGACAGCTGTTTTAAATCCTTAAACCCAGACTTGGACCACACACCCTATCCACCGAATAGCAGGCAGGCGACGCAAAATGGGGATTGCTTTGCGACACTCGCAGTTAACCACTTATTCCTTCCAAACCACTCATTGTCGAATTTGTGATTTCCGACTTGTTATGTAATGTTTATGGTCGATGAGCACCAATACGTTTTATCTAAACTTTCTCTTGATTTGACGAGAATTGAAAAGGATTTGCCTGTAGAATGTCGATGTGATTCATGATGATGACTGCTTGTTTAGCTAGCTTGCTAGCGAAGATTTTGAAAGTATGATGTTGACATGATCAGTCCAATCAAAGCTAGGATAGCTATTACGTGATTTGACATTTTATCTGTGGCCAATGACCTTGGGCCTTCTTGGACAGGCACTTCTAATGTAAATCTATGGCAACACCCAAGGGTGTTTGAACAGCCTAGCTCGCCCTGTAGATTCTGCAGTGTCCCCATGAGTGACAGAACACTGAGCCAATCACGGCGAAGATTACAAACGCCTACGCTCTGTATTTTCGCTGGCTGCCCCTCCACCACAGTAAGCACAGAGGGCTGAAAACATCTGTATTTTGGAGCTGCCTTACTCAAGAACGAGGCCATGTTTGTATGCGGCTCAACAACAAAAAAAACTATTTGCAAACAGTTAACTTTTTTTTAAAAACTGATTTGTGACATGAATTAATGCCAAAAGAACATGCTCTATTTTTCAATTATTATAATTTACAAAAACTTAACAAGAGCCCCACCTGCCCTTAATGGCAGGTCACCATTGGTATATTGTATGAAATAGGGTTGTAGTCTGTTGTACCTTACTGCCAAGTCATGCACTTGTCATCACAGCTTTGTTCATCACAACCCACATGTTGCCTAGTTCTTCCCAGTTGTCATGTGATCCTGCATGTGATACATGTTTTGTCATAAGTTACCTCTGTACAAAGCAACCCACAAGCCAGACCCTGTGTATTCATTCTACAATGGCCTTTATTCTACTTTACCCAACTGGCAGTTGGTAGGCCTATCTGTTTCACAATACATCCCCTTTCACCTCTTATTTCTCTTTCAGAGATGTCTTGAAGGGACATCACTATACCCTTTGATAGTATACAAATTATTCTCGGAATACTATGTGCTGAAGTTGTATGTGGATGTGTTAGGGGGGTGCACAACTGTGAATGCATCCCACGTGCAACAGCTGCAAATGAATAAACATAACTGTTTTGAGTTCTGTAGCTAGCCTAAACTTGCTGTGGCCTGGGAGGGGGTAGGGGGATTCGCTGCAGTTGATCTATCTACTCATAAGTGTTTGTTTGTTTACACAGGAAGCTGTATCAGAAGTTGATGGAGGAGCATGGCCCTGCCCTCTTTAGATTCCTCCCTCCAAGGGATCCCGAAGAATGTGCTGGCTGTTTCCATGGAAACTAAGTACCAATGCCAGCAGTGTCACCAGGTCCTGAGGAAGCCGGTCCAGGCTCAGTGTGGACATCGCTTCTGTGTCCACTGTTTCAAACTGCTCACCAGGTAGACTACAGGACCTCCTCACCTCAGCCACTCTCCCGGCTCTGCAAACCCTGCTCTTTCCCCCACCTTTAAAAACCCTTTCTCACTGAGCATGCTGCTCCACCCTACCCTGTCCTGCTGTAGTTGCAGTACTGCAGCGTCTCTTTGTGGTGTTGTTGTTGCTCCCATCAGCATCTCACCCTTCCACTTGATGAGCAATCATGGACTGTGTGTCTGTCTGCGGTGGGAGTGTGGTAGTGCTGTCAGATGATCAACACTAATGCAGGTCCAGCCTCCACTGGGATTATCTGGAATGGATTTTTAGCTCTGGAGGTGGTAACACTGGATCAAGCTGCTCTTGCTGATTACTACTCAAGATGTCTACTCACCAGGAGTTTTTACTCTCCATATCACACTGCCTAATTATGTATGTTTGTTAATCTGATCATTAACACACTGGTGTTCTTTTAACTTTGGGCACCTTTTTTTCTGTGATTCCCCCTTCTTTTTAACAATGATTTTAAATTTTTGTCACACCTTTTAGTCCTTTAAAGAGAAGTGGAATCATGGAATTGTTTATAATTCACATGCTGCTACAAATGAAAGAGCAATGTTTTTGCCCCTTTTTTAATTTGAGCTCCAGTCAAAAATGTGCAGTGAAATTGAAAGAAGATGGAATGGAGTTGAGCATCCACATTATGTAGTTACAGGATGTCCTGATTTTTATCACCTGATTATCAGTGAGTTATTGGATGTATGTTCAAGACTGGACATTTCTGACGTGTGAAATGTAACGAAATCATTATCAGAGTTCAGACCACATAGAATCTGTACTGGGGAAAGCTTTGAGTGAAGGAGTACGTGGAAGGTAATTTGTTGCCTTGCAATACTGATGCGCCTGTCCTTGTACTGTGTCTTGCCTGTGCTCTCTAATTCTAGCGTTATTAATACCTATTATTACTGTCTTGTTGTAGATCTGAGTATCACCTATTTTTATCCCACTCTTGACATGACTTGCCCAACAAAAGAGTCTTGTATTTTGCAAAGTGCTACATAGTTACACGATTCATCTTACTAGTTTAGCCCTGTGCTTTATATCCCACTGGTGATCATCAGAGATGCTGGTAGTGGATCAGGTGAGGCTAATCCACTGAAATCATGTTTTAACTGTAAAATCCCATGACGTATGTCTCCATCATCAGCTCTGGACCCAAGCCCTGTGAAGCATGTCAACAGGAGGAGATATACGAGGAGCCCCAGTCCATTCTCAATAGCAATGAGGTAAGCGTTTGTACCATTAATTTGACTTCAAAGAATATCACTGGTGACTCATGTTGCTCCTGGCAAAAAAAGGACGTCAATACTGGAGTGTTTTCATTCACAAGATTCCGATTCATTACAGTTCGACGCATGCGGGAGAAAATGAAACTTGAGGGGGAAGAAGTGAACTATGTAGGATATTCCCCTGCTTAGGTAGTTGGCCAGATGTCATTTTCACAAGGCACCAACCACATCCTTCAACCATACCCCACATTGTCTGGACAGCTCACAGTGAACCAGACAGCTATGTAATTATAGTACTCTTTGTTTCCCCCCCCCCTCCAAGGCTTTTCCAGACAATGCAGCCGGTAGAGAAATCGCCAGCCTGCCTGCCAAATGTTTCAATGGGGGCTGCTCTTGGACAGGTTGCATCAAAGAATATGAGGTATAGTAAGGACTTAGATTCATACCTGTCTGTAGGTTTACTATTACATTTGTGGTGCTTGATTTGGCACAGATTTTGAACTTTTGGTTTGAAACAGGATGCCTTTGTCTCATTAAGGCTCAGCCTGGAAAGTCCCTACATGCTTTGACTGGCACACTATGAGGTGGAAAGTCCCGAAGTCTCCCTGAGCTGGATTAACCATGTTTACAGTATTCAGTACAATGTTTAGCAATAATAGTCATGATAGTGATACTGGCTGATATACTAAACATCTCAATGTCCTTTGACTTTTGTGCCTTAAAAACAGGAGGGAAGTATTTTTTTGAGGAACGAACTTTGCCCTACAGCGCTGAAGGTTAAAAAAACATGTACTGTTGTATAATACAAGACATGTCAGCATGGGGGATTTTTAAAAGGCCATTTTCCTTTTTTATTTGGTCAGAGTGTTGTATTTGCTTCTTTGGGTTATAAAAGGGCTGTCAAGACGGTCAATTATATGTGACAATCTTGTCTATGCTAATGCAGTGAAAAGGGGGTTTTGGGTAATGATTGATACCAGGTACATGTATGTCTCCAAGCTGTGGGTTTAGCCTATAGTGTACTGCAAATCAACAGTAGTTTAACATGGGGGGGGAAAAGTAGTGATACTAATACTAATGGTATCTACACCGCAATAGGGCTGATTCAGGAGATTTCTTTTGCATACGTGTCGACGAATGTCACCCTGACAACTTGCTGATTAGCTAAACCTCTTGGTTTAGACTATCCAAATGAAGTGTGACCATCTGTAGATGCTTTACAGATGGTCATACTATCAACAAAACTACCTGCTGACAAGCAAATGCTTGCAAGGTTACTGTTAGGGTCAGGTTTAGATTAAGGGTTAAGGTTAGGGTAAGGGTTCGGGTTAGTGGATAGTCTGTAGATACTCTACAGACTATTCAAAGAAGTGTTACCATAATTTGTTTTATCACGCAGAACATACGTGATGTGTGGGGTTTCTCTGATCTTTTTAGTGTGATATGTCAAGATGGAGAAATGAAAGACAAACCTCATTCAGTGTCACATACTTTGATATACTGGGGAATAGGAAGATATATACTGTTGCTCACCAACCAGGCATGGGCTGAAATTATTTCCATTCAGGGAGTGATGTTGATGCTGGTTAAAGTTAGTGGTGGGTGGAGCTATATTTGGGTTTGTTTATGGTAAGAGTTAGTCATAGAAGCCTACAGTGGGCCATGCCTGTATGGTTAGTCCCAGGTCGAAATGAAGAAATAGATGTGTACTCACCAGTTCTGCTGCTCCCACTGATGCTCAGAGAAGAGTGATTCCACAGAGCAGAAATGCCATACACCCTCTCCAACCCACCCTCCTTTACCTGACCACATGTTTTTGAGATGAGACAAAGAAAAACAAAACACAGTAAATGTTGAGTTATAATTTGCTTGTTACTGCATGAACTGTGCAGCAGTATTGTGTTTGCGTTTCATGAATGCCAAATACTTTAGTTAGTAGACACAAAGGCTTACTTTGCACATCCTCACAAATACTCCTAGACCCCACATTCTGATCATGCTTCCCGCTCAGAGGGGGATGTTTGTATTTGAACTTGAAAATGTCCCGAACTGCCTGCTTATCTGCTGGGTGCAACAAACTGCTTCAACTGTCGCAACAAATACAATCAATTGCTAACTGGGGTGCATCCCACTTTATATACCACAGAAGAATGAAATATAGCAAAACCATTTGATATAGAAACACAGGATTTTCAGCGTATAATTAAAAAATATGAACATTAATAATAACATTCCACCTATGAGGCCACTCGAGGGTGATCAGGTCATTTGACTGCAGGAAAGGGATCTATGCACAAGTTTAGTCATTGTAAACTACATTTCCTGCCACAGTACACTCATAAGTAAATGTCAGGTGTTAAACCTACCTACAATTCGAATACCATTCAACTTCAATGTAAATTCTAAAACCAGTAATAACGCCACTCCATTTTGTTTGAGGAATTTACATAAAGTCTGATAAGGAATGACTGTCCTTTACGGTATATTCTCAAAACCCAGAACTAAACCTCATTGTGCACTAAATGTAACAAGTGCTGTCAAACTACTCAATTTGGTTCTGGGGGTTTTCAAATGTGGTGTAACATGTACCATTATTCCTCTCAAAGCTTGTGTCCATGTGTTTACAATCTGGGCTGCATGTGATGAATTTGTTTGAATAGTGTCTCTATTTTTGTTTCTAGGCACAACACGAGGGCAAGTGCGAGTATGAGCACGTACCATGTGAAGCCTGCCAGATCCTCATCCTGCGTAGTGAAAAAGAGAGGCATAACGAGAGAGAATGTGAAGAAAGAACATTGAACTGCAAGTACTGCAAAGTCTCCTTCAACTTCAAGCAGATCAAGGTGAGGGAGCTTATCTGGAGAACACCAATGGCCAACAATTAGCTCCAGTACTTTAGAGCAAGGTTGTGATGAGATGCTTATGGAATGTCCTCCTTACTCTCTGGGATGAACTGATCTTCTTTTACCAATGCCACTTCTCATGTGTTACAGGCTCATGATGAAATCTGCCAGAAGTTTCCCATGCAGTGCAAGGACTGTGGAAAGAAAAAGATCCCACGGGAAAAGGTCTGTGCTCCACTAGGGCTGGGCGATATGGACAAAATATCATATCATGGTTTTTTTTCAAATTCATGACAGCATTTTATGTTTTAGATGAATAAAAGTTCTGAAATTTGCTTTTTGAGTAGTGTGACCCTAGGGTGGCAACACAAACTCAGCAAAAAAAGAAACATCCTCTCACTGTCAACTGTGTTTATTTTCAGCTAACTTAACATGTGTAAATATTTGTATGAACATAACAAGATTCAACAACTGAGACATAAACTGAACAAGTTCCACAGACGTGTGACTAACAGAAATGGAATAATGTGTCCCTTAACAAAGGGGGGGGGGTCAAAATCAAAAGTCAGTCAGTGTCTGGTGTGGCCACCAGCTGCATTAAGTACTGCAGTGCCTCTCCTCATGGACTGCACCAGATTTGCCAGTTCTTGCTCTGCAATGTTACCCCACTCTTCCACCAAGGCAAGTTCCCGGACAGTTCTGGGGGGAATGGCCCGAGCCCTCACCCACCGATCCCACAGGTCCCAGACGTGCTCAATGGGATTGAGATCCGGGCTCTTTGCTGGCCATGGCAGAACACTGACATTCCTGTCTTGCAGGAAATCACGCACAGAACGAGCAGTATGTCAGGATGAGCCTGCAGGAAGGGTACCACATAAGGGAGGAGGATGTATTCCCTGTAACGCACAGCGTTGAGCTTGCCTGCAAAAACGACAAGCTCAGTCCGATGATGCTGTGACACACCCTCCAGACTATGATGGACCCTCTACCTCCAAATCGATCCCGCTCCAGAGTACAGGCCTCGGCGTAACACTCATTCCTTCGGCGATAAACGCGAATCCAACCATCACCCCTGGTGAGACAAAACAGCGAGTCGTCAGTGAAGAGCACTTTTTGCCAGTCCTGTCTGGGCCAGCGACGGTGGGTTTGTGCCCATAGGCGACGTTGTTGCCGGTGATGTCTGGTGAGGACCTGCCTTACAACAGGCCTACAAGCCCTCAGTCCAGCCTCTCTCAGCCTAGTGCGGACAGTCTGAGCACTGATGGAGGGATTGTGCATTCCTGGTGTAACTCGGGCAGTTGTTGATGCCATCCAGTACCTGTCCAGCAGGTGTGATGTTCGGCTGTACCGATCTTGGTGTTTTTCAAAGTCAGTAGAAAGGCCTCTTTAATGTCTTAAGTTTTCAGAACTGTGACCTTAAATTGCCTACCATCTGTAAGCTGTTAGTGTCTTAATAACCTCTCTGGGATATGTGGGACAGTTGTGTCCCACCTCGCCAAAAGCCAGTGAAATTGCAGGGAGCCAAATTCAAAACAACAGAAATCCCATAATTAAAATTCCTCAAACATATAAGTGTTTTACACCATTTTAAAGATAAACTTCTTGTAAATAGAGCCACCGTGTCCGATTTCAAATAAGCTTTACGGCGAAAGCACACCAAACGATTAAGTTAGGTCAAAACCATACAGCCATTTTCCAGCCAAGGAGAGGGCTCACAAATCAGTAGTAGCGATTAAATTAGTTACTAACCTTTGATCATCAGATGGCACTCACAGCATTTCATGTTACATTTATTGTGTATGTTTTGTCTGATAAAGTTAATCATTATGTCCAAAAACCTCATTTGAAATTGGTCTGCTATTATCAGAAATGCATCATAGCAGACCAATTTCAAATGAGGTTTTTGTACATAACGAGAGGTGTCAGAAATGGCTAATATACACTTACCTTTGTTCTTGATCGGAATGCACTCCCAGGAATTGCAGTTCCACAATAAATGTTTGTTTTGTTCGATAAAGTCCATTTATGTCCAAATACCTCCTTTTTGTTCGTGCGTTTAGCCCCGTAAACCAAATGCATAATGCGCAATCACTTGTTCAGACGAAATGTCAAAAGTTCTATTACAGTTCGTAGAGATGTCAAACGATGTATAGAATCAATCTTTAGGATGTTTTTATCATAAATCTTCATTGTTCCAACCGGAGAATTCCTTTGTCTTTAGAAATGCAATGGAACGCAGCTACCTCTCACGGGCGCACGCGTGATCAGCTCATAGCCTTCTGCCAGACCTCTGGTTGAAACCGCTCTCATTCTCTCCTCCACAGTAGAAGCCTCAAAGGTTCTAAAGACTGACATCTGGTGGAAGCCTTAGGAAGTGCAATATGACCCCATAGACACTGTATATTTGACAGGCAATGACTTGGAAAAACTACAAACTTCAGATTTCCCCCTTCCTGGTTGGATTTTCTTTCTCAGGATTTTGCCTCTCATATGAGTTCTGTTGTACTTACGGACATCATTCAAACAGTTTTAGAAACTTCAGAGTGTTTTCTATCCAAATCTACTAATCACATGCATATTCTAGCTTTTGGGCCTGAGTAGCAGGTAGTTTACTCTTGGCACCTTTTTATCCAAGCTACTCAATACTGTCCCACAGTTAACGACCATTCCACAGGTTCATGTTCATTAATTGTTATGGTTCATTGAACAAGCATGGGAAACAGTGTTTAAACCCTTTACAATGAAGATCTGTGAAGTTATTTGGATTTTTACGAATTATCTTTGTAAGACAGGGTCCTGAAAAAGGGGCTTTCTTTTTTTGCTGAGTTTATATTCTAAATGATTTCAATGGGTCTTTCTCCATTCGGATTGTTTTATACTGTTCAATTTAACTTCAACCTAAAATCATTTCCTGCATTTCCATCCATTTCTGCATTTCCTGCACTCATTTGAGATCATTTCCCCACTGCCACGATATGGGCAATAATACTAGGCCTTATTTGAAACCAAATGTTGCAATTGTGATTTAGATCAAAAAACTTGGGTGAATTTTTGGAATCATAGAAATTGAATGTTTATTATAATTATATAGTTAGAATATAAATAATAGTGGGCACTTTGAATTGAGTGTTGCTTGACATGACAACGAATGAAAATACCATGGAAGAGTTGTGACAGGGAAGGAACCAAAGTGATGTTCAGTGTTTCCTAGGGGACCCTATATTCTTTGTCTACATTAATTCTTTATTCCTATAGCCAACATATTCATGCTTTGCCTATTCCTCTTTGTTTTAGAAGATACTGTTAGCTGGCTAGCTAACTAGCTAATAAAAGTACTAACTAGCGATTAGCATTAGTGGCTAACACGATTTATCTTAACTTGCTAAGAAATTACAAACTGGCTGTTTGCAGATGTAATAAACACAAACTAATATTGTAATTATATAACTCTTGTGGATTTAAATTAAGATCAAAGTGGAAACAACATGGTTGTCATCAAAATTGTTGCATGTGCTGCATTGACCATGCAGACTACAACATGCGCTTCTTGAGTGACGGGGTGGGACTAGGTCTGTGTGGAAAGCAGCATGTAGAGCGAGAGAGTGGAGGAAAAATGGGCGTTACACACGGGGTATCACATTTAACAAACCAAACAGTCAAATGCCGTTATGGAAGGTAAAGTAAAAACCCAAACTGGTTCGTGCATAAATACCTGTGTATATAGTCAAATACGGTATACCGCACAGCCCTATGCTCTACTGTATCTCTGTGAACTTTCAGGCAGCCTAGCTGTTAAGAGCGGTGGGCTGGTTCAAATCCCCGAGACGACTAGGTGAAAAATCTGTCAGTGCCCTTGAGCAAGGCACTTATCCTAATTTCTCCAGTAAGTCGCTCTGGCAAAGAGCATCTGCTAAATTACTAAAATGTAATTTAGTTAAATTTTTAGGTCAGTTAATCTTATTTTATAGCATTGTTGGTGCCATACTGTTTCTGCTTTCAATAAGGCTACATTATTGCCTAGCCAAGAATAGCCAACATAAAAATAATACAGTTTACTATATAATACTGTAGTACTTACTATAGAATACTGTAGTATACTGCAGAATCCTATAGTCCACACTAGTATCCGTCGACTGTGTAGTGCTTACTATAGAATGTTGTAGAATATATTCTACACACTGTAGTATCCCTCGATTGTGTAGTAACCAGGCAAACAAAAAAAACAAGGCAGTAAGAAAGGATATGTAAACAACATAGTCAATTGCTGGGTTTCCAGACGAGTGCCAGTCAGTCATCAATGGAACCTGTATTTGCATGTGGGTCCCCTCCCCATTTCCCAATGTGTGCCACCCATTACTGAAAAACCTACATGCCAAGTATAGACCATATATTGTGTTGCCTACAGGTTATAGAAAAGAGCAGAAGCGTGGAACCGTTCAGTTCAGACCACAGTCCTAATTACATACAGGTTATGGACAATTTGCTCTTTTAGTTTGTCCAGTAAGTTTCTTCTAGGAGAAAGTAACGACAAGATTACAAATAAAATATTTTAAAACCTAATTAAGCAAGACTATAGTATACAGAATACTACAGACACAATAGTAAGTAATTACTTGAGTAATTTATTTCTCTCTGCATTGTTGGGAAGGGGCTGTAAGTAAGCATTTCACTGTTAGTCTACACTTGTTGTTTACGGCGCATGTGACAAATAAGATTTGAATGAATGTCTTCAAAACACTGCAGTAAATACTACAGTATTAACTGTACATTATAGTGAATACTACAGTAAAGTCTGCAAAAAAACTACAGTATATAGTGATACTACAGTATACTGTAGTATTTCTTTTTCATGTGGGAGGCCAGAGCATGAACAGAATGGCCTATGTTAATCATTTATCACTCTTTAGTAGAAGTCGGTCTTACTACAAAGTCTTCTCATAACACAACTAAAAAGGTAGTTGCACTTTCCATTTGAGTTGGACCTTTGAACTTAGATCAAAATAACCTGTCAACCTCAACTGTCAACCTTCACATTTTAAAATATGGTGGGTAATTTCAGGGTTTGCCCCCATTCATCTTCATAACCCTGACCTTTCTCTTTCTGTTCTTTCCCTTCAGTTTCTAGATCACAGCAGATCCTGTGCCAAGTCTAAGACTGCATGTCCATTCAGTGAGGTTGGCTGCAAGGCTGTGGTATGTGTAGAAGATCAATTATATCTAATCATATAAGGTTTTATCTATATGATGATCTTTGAACATAATGTCCCAGCCAGCTCTTTAGTACTGGTTTCTTGTTTGTCATAGAGGGAACAAGTTTATATTTTCCTATGACCTGACCTTCCTATGACCACATTTGTTCGTCAAATAAATGTCTATATTTGTAGCCTTGTAGATCAAGAGAAACTTGCCCATTGTCGGGGTGCAAAGATGACTATCATACTGAAAAAATATATAAATGCAACCATTTCAAAGATTTTACTCAGGTACAGTTCATATAAGGAAATCAGTCATTTGAAATATGGTCATTAGGCCCTAATCTATGGATTTCACATGACTAGGAATACAGATATGCATCTGGTCACAGACGATGCCTTAAATGGGCCTCGGGATCTCATTACGATATCTCTGTGCATTCAAATTGCCATCGATAAAATGCAATTGTGTTCGTTGTCCGTAGCTTATGCCTGCCCATACCATTACCCCACCTCCACCATGGGGCACTCTGTTCACAACATTGACATCAGCAAACCGCTCACCCACACAACACCATACACGTTGTGAGGCCGGTTGGACGTACTGCCAAATTCTCTAAAACTACGTTGGATGCGGCTTATGGTAGAGAAATTAACATTAAATTCTCTGGCAACAGCTCTGGTGGACATTCCTGCAGTCAGCATGCCAATTGCATGCTTACTCAACTTGAGACATCTGTGGCATGGTAATGTGACAAGTGCACATTTTAGTGATCTTTTGTTATCTCCAGAACAAAGTGCTCCTGTGTAATGATGCTGTTTAATCAACTTCTCGATATGCCACACCTGTTAGGTGGATTTTGCCAAAGGATTAATGCTCACTAACAGGGATGTAAACAAAAAATGTGTGCACAAAATTTGAGAGAATATTTTTGAGTATGGAAAATTTCGGAGAATTTTTATTTACGCTCATGAAACATGGTACCAACACTTTACATGTTGCGTTTATATTTTTGTTCAGTGTTTATATTTTTGTTCAGTGTATCTCTGATTTTAGATCTGCCCTTGAGTATTGGACACACCCTTAAGAGAGCCATGTCTCAAAAGAGACATCTAGTGTTTGTAGAGAGTAAATTATCTTCATGTGCAGCCCTCTACAATTTAATTCCAGCTTTAATCTCAATATTGAAGGGCATCTGAAATTGACACTGAACAGTATCGAACAGACTAGTTAACTCGGTGTGCTAAATGCTTTGTGTTGTGTCACCACAGATTGATAATGGAAAGCACAGTGACCACGAGCAGACGAGCGTCGTGGAGCACATGCGTCTGATCCTGGCGACGTCTATGGTGCGGCTGCAGCGTCCGGAGGCCCCAGGGCTGGGGGAGTGGCAGGAGGACTCTGGGATTGGCCTGTACCGCGCTCCTGAGGAGGGAGCCACAACTTCTGCAGCCACAGTTGGGGGTGGAACCGCTGCCTCTGGACAGACCAGTGGCCTTGACCATAAGGTGGGTCTCATTTGAGCAGATATTTGCTATGTAGGAAGGCTAGCTGCTGTAATTTCCTAGCTTGTCTAAATTTCGCAGTCCAAATGTGGTGGTTGTTGTCCCTCCTCCTGTGTGACAATGATAATCAAGCTGGTAAATTATGAAACAGACTGGCGTCCTACATGTACAGTGTTGTTATTTAACTATAATAGATGACCTGAATATTTGTCCATCTGAAGTTGTTGAAGATACAGCAACTCATAGCGTAGGCTTGGTATTCATTGTGTTCTCTGGTCTCCCCTTGTGGTCCTGCAGGTGACGGTGCTGGAGAATATAGTGTGTGTACTGAACAGAGAAGTAGAGCGGAGCTCTCTCACTTTAGAGGCCTTCTCTCGACAACATCGACTAGACCAGGACAAGATAGAGAACCTCAGCAACAAGGTGCGTCAACTAGAGCGTACTCTCACCATGCGGGACCTACAGCTAGCCGAGACAGACCAGACTCTGAGGGAGCTCCAGTTCTGCACCTTTGACGGTGTGTTTGTTTGGAAGATCGCTGACTTCTCACGCCGCCGGCAGGACGCTGTGGCCGGGCGAACACCCGCCATGTTCTCACCAGGTTAGATCCACGCTGATTAGATGTTATTCTCTACACCTGCGTATCCTTACTGTATTGTAAATATACCATACCAATACACATTTATGCACTCGTGTTTTCCTTGTGAGTGTGTGTGTGTGAGAAGCAGATACAGAGGGCCTGTCTAAAGAAGTTTATCTTCCCCCACAGCGTTCTATTCCAGTAAATATGGCTATAAGATGTGTCTAAGACTGTATCTGAATGGGGATGGAACAGGTCGAGGGACACACCTTTCTCTTTTCTTTGTGGTGATGAGGGGCAAGTGTGACGCTTTGCTCAAATGGCCCTTCAGTCAGAAAGTGAGTTTCTCTACCTTTCTGATTCCTTATTCAACTCCATCTGTCATATTAACCTGATCTTACTTATGTCTAACATAATTAACTACAACCGACTGCATTATAAATCAAACAAAATATGAAGTCTCCCTACTCATTTTCTTCCCTATAGGTGACTCTGATGCTGCTGGATCAGAATAACAGGGAGCATATTATTGACGCCTTCCGACCTGATGTCAGCTCCACCTCTTTCCAGCGGCCAATCAGTGAGATGAACATAGCCAGTGGCTGCCCACTCTTCTGCCCATTAGCTAAACTGACAGGCAAGAGCTCCTACCTTAGGGATGATACTATTTTCATCAAGGCCATTGTAGACCTCACAGGCTTGTAGAGGCTGTGGAAGCCCCCTACACAAAGGCACAAAACGCAGACTAATATATATAACTTCTGAAATTACATAATATAAGTAATATTATAATAAAATGCATATATTTATTATTATAAGTATATCATAGACACTGTTTATTTTGCTGGCTGAAGGCACTGGAATGAAAATGAATTCTGCTAGCAGATCTTTTCAATTGGTTTAAACAGAGAAAAATAGGGTGAGTGATATGGCCAACCCAAGTGTGGGCTCTGACTACTAGAAGTGCAGTATTATGCAGAGGATGCCGTGACTGTTTTTGAATGCAAGGCAATAAGAGCTTGTCAAAATTGGTCAGCAAATAGGCTCATTGCACATAAATCACGTTATGTATTTCTATTATTTTCCAATATTTCTTAATTTGGAGACACTGAGGTGATCGTGCCAAAATGACACTGTCAAGTTGTGAAAAACTGCTTTTACTTGAGGTAGCACCTGTTGTACACATGGACAAGGATGTGTTAGAGATCCTGCCCATTCATCATGTAAGCAGGCACAACTTTTTAAATGGCAAAACCAACCGGTCGTTAATTTATATTAAAGAAATGTTCCACAAACTCCGCCTAGTGCTTTCTCAAAAAAGCTACAAGCCGGTCCCAAGCCCGGATAAAGGAGGATGGGTTAGGTTATGCGTAAGACTAGCAGGCGCAATCTGTAAAAAAAAAAAAAAAATTTAAAAATTGTGGGGGGGCAACAGTACAATTATACTAGTTGATCATAGATGGCAAATGCTCCTTGAGGAGCAACGGGTCTAACTAAGTAGCTTAGAGCATTCCAAAAACATGAGTACGCTTTCCCATTTAAACAGTTGTGCACTCGCATCCAGTAGCGATGCGTGGGTAAAATCACTGGGGAAGCCAAGCTGGGGGGGAGGGGGAGCTATTTTACAACCTATGTGTTGTGGTCATTGCGTTGTTTGCTCTATAACCTGTTAGTTCATATGCCTTGACACTGTAATATATAGGCCTAAGGCTGAGACAATAAGAAGACACAGAAGCAGAATAAATTCAACCACAGCTTTTTTTTTCATCACAAAACAGGAGAGCAACCTCTGTCTGGTGAAGTCCACAAAAGATATTGCATGTAACAGTTGCTTGATCATGCTGTAGGTCATGTAAGTTAATGTTTCTGTCATCTTCAGACTACGAAACAACTATTGATTTAGAACCACTGAGTTACCGCAAGTCACAAAGAAACCAGGAGCTGCCTCCACTATTCCAGCACCATTTCAACATCATCTAATCACCCTATGCTTAGTCTAATACAGTGACAACTAAAAGATACCACAAATTGTCCAACCAATGTCAGCCAAATATGATGTAGCTGTCCATGGTTCTGATTTCTGTGTGTATGCGTGCAAGTAGAAAAACATGTTGACTCGCCCTACACCCTACCCTAGAAACGCCAATGCCATCCTCCGCTTTCCTGTTGCCTAAACGAACTATGACGCTGTCATACACTTGAAAAAAATGTTTTTTGTTGTCCAAGGCTACCTGGCTAAAATACTAGTTCACTAGCCTAACTTCTTTTCATTGGCAATGATGCGCCAGGCCAGCTAGTTAACATTAGCCTAACATTACTACATGTAGCTACATGTTGAACTTCCATCCTCTCGGGCCAGGTACACAATGTATGAATTTATGGTTGGATCAGAATTTCCATTATAATCATTGGCCAGTACGGATAATTAAGTAAACCACAAGTCCAATTCTCTATCCATTGCTAATTTAGGAATGGGACAATTTTAGCTATCTAGCCACTGGAGGACAACGACACAATGGGATGCAATTAATTCAAGTTTTCTGTCAATGATGTTTGGCTTCTAATGTGATGTGATTGGTCTGAAGCCAAATCCAAACTGGCTTACCTTGGTCCTGTCACACCAAAAAAAAAGAAGTCTCATTCACAGCTGATCTCACTCAGTTTAGCTCAACGTTGATTGGCTATTTTATAGAAAAAAATGATCAAGGGAGGCCAAATGCTCCTTGGCTTCCCTTGCATTCAATGTTATGGGTGGCAACAATGTCACACTTTTTGACCAGACAGCATAGATGGGCTACACACAGAGACAGAGGGTTGCTATTTTTTGATTGAATGCTTTCTCCTGTGAGATACATTCAGCCTCTTGCGATTTGAAGGAAATTTATGAAACACAGAAAGATGAAAGCTAAATGAATTTGTTATTTTTGTGGGGGAGCCTGGCTTCCCTTGGCATCCATGAATACACACCACTGCTCACATCTATCCAGGTGGGTGCATAATACTGTGCATGTGCACAACAGGCTTTACCTTGAATTCAAGTAGTTTTTCATCAAATTGAAGCAGTATCAAGTTTGTGTCACCGTTAATTCTTTGCCATGCTTAGTAGAAGACATTATCAAAATAGCTGCAAAGCAGACCAAATTTGACACCTCTTAATTGACATTTCAAAGGCACCACATCCTCTGCATTGTCCTGAGATTCAGGCAGACATGGGCAATACTTAATTTGAGCATTATATGCCATTTTGACCTAATGGCGCCGGATGAGATCGCTGCCGATTTTACTGGCCCTTAACCAATTGTGCTATTGTGTGTGTTTTCGTGTTATTTGTAACATATTTTGTACCTCGCTGCTCTTATTTTTTTAAGGTCTACACCTGCTGTATGCAGTGCATGTGACAAATACAATTAGATTTTGATTTGATCCGCTCGAGGCTCAGATGAAACGATCATCGTATCTTTCCTCAGTATACTTTTTAGTCCAGTTCTGTTAGCTAGGTAGATGAACAGTGCCTATATAGCTGTAGTGTACAAGAGTATGCCACAGTAGACATGTACCCAATTAAGATTATGATTAAATATACTGTAATAAAATACAGTATTAACTAACAATTATATGAACTATGTTATAGGCCAAGCTGAGAAAGCGCCTGCTCTTTTCAAATACGAAATGCATATTTTATCTCAAATTTCAAGATTAGTATTTATACTGAGCTAGCGCATAAATAAATGGTAAGTTAGCATGCTATTATGCCAGCATAATTGTATTGAATAGAACAATTAAGTGCTTCTGAATGTCATACTTGTGACAGGTTAACCTTATCTATCTTGTGTAGAGTGGATGAGAATTATTTAAGGACCTCTCCTTCACTTAACATATTATTGTTGGTCATTATTCAGCTATAACTAATATACAAAGACATTTGATGTGTTAATGTAGATTATGTATATTTTTGTCACTGTAATGGTAAAGAGTCATATGTAGGTGTATTGTTGAAGGGAAGGTTACAAAAATATAACAGCACAGTGTGTAATGTTAATTATATGCATGTGTTTAAAGGAAAGCAATTCTGATTTAATATAGTTACCTTTGTAAGTTGTCATTGATTTTTGTCTTATTTAACCAAGGAAGTCGCACTGATCTTGCAGGAGTCATTTTGTTTTATGCTCTCATGACTGTCAAGACTTGTGTGCTGTAATTACTTGTTTTTATTGGAACATTGAGGTGTTTGATTTGATTGCATGTTAATTCAAACACCTATCTAGCATGGAGTAGTCCTGGGATTATATAGAATAGAATATAATATCTATAACAATGAATTGGAGGGGGGAAAGTATACCTGGTAGATAATGTATTGAGAAAAAATGAGAATGTTGTTATGAAAATAAATACAGTTGATAAAACTGTGAGTCCGTGTGACTTTACTTCCAGAGGGGTATACTACCAAACAAGCTAGATCTACTCAGGGTTTTCTAAAGCTGGCCAGCTTCACACTACTGCTCAGGCTTCATCCATACGACGATGGATATTGATCGTCTCCTAACAACTCTAGCAGGCTAGTAACGGGCGAGTGAATGTCGCGCATGGCTACTGGAACTCTTAATTGAGACAATCCTGAAACATCAATCAATGGGCGAGCCAGTGCCACATTGTTTTAATTTGTGTTGCAGCAGGCTATGGTGTGAAATAGGTTATTAGTGACGTCTTTGGATTACGTTAAAGTTCGTCTTCGGTGTGTTTATTAATGCACAAGCAGTTTCCCCCACTCCAATTAATAAAATAATTGTATTAAGTCAAAAGTTAGTGCGTAAAGTTTTAAATGTATTCTGTCATTACTAAATGTGCAATGTGATCGTTAAAATACCTGACATTTGATTAAAATCAAGTGTCAGTCTTCCTCAAATGAACAGGATGATGATGCAATCTGATTTCATTGGGCCTCAACTCGAGACTCGGACACCTTCATTCGGGTTAATGGAGTTAGCCCAGAGTTGCATGATTTAGCCAGATTAGATCTGAAGGATTCGTTGCCATATAAAAAAGTAATGTACCTTGCTAAAATGTGAGCCACTTACGTGGTACCGATTATCCCGAGTTGAATGAAGTTACCTCGCTAACGACATTCGTAGTATAGGGCTCTGGGGAGATCTACTTTATGGATACTATACACCTCTTTGCTTTGGTCAGTGAACATGAACCAAGCATGTGATTTTGTTATATGAGCATTGATTGTGAATTTTGCCCTGTGATCACAAGGCTCTTTTCCACTCACATTGGAAATGAAAGGTAACAGGAATGTGTCTATTTGAAGTTCAATCAAATCTGGTGTAGGGTTGCAGATTAGCCAGAGACGACTGAAAAAGAGCAAGACATATTTATTTTTTTACATTTTCTATGCACAATAAAATGATGCATGACCAGAGCTGGGGTAGGTTGTGGTTCCATCCAATCAGAGAAGCAACATGCACACAGATGTCTAGCTCAGGTTTAAGGAGAGAGTGTTTTAAAAGCATTAGAGGGCTGAAGGCTTTTGCTGCAAGAAATGCAGATATGACCATGCCCTACTTACTGTACTGCTTTGAATGTGCTTTGTCAGTAGGCTCTATAAAAATGCAACACTTACATAAATCGTGTGCTAGTTCAGATACGGATATCTTTACCAGATGGCTGCAAAACAATTTCAAAGGAATACTGCCTTGATATAGCCAGTTTTCACATTAACCTTGGACCAGGTGGGGTATTAGGATAGGTGGCACTCCCATTGTAAGCCTCTTTGGAAGCATTCATTGAGCATATTTGCTGGCGCAATAGTAATAAAGACACGTCTTCCTATGAACCCATCCCATGACCAGTTGGATGTTTATCCATCAGGGATACAATGACCACAGGACTGTTACAACCATTTAGTAAAATATTGATTTGAAACTGCCATCATACTGGCAGTGTTCAGGAGCAATGAGTCTGTTGTGTCACCTTGTTCATCTAGCATGTGTTTTAAAGGAGAGTCAGATTAAATTTGTGGAATGTAGCAACAAAGTTCTGTGATATTTCTATCATGACAATTTGGTGAAACTTGAGTGTAACAATGAAGATATACCTTTTCGGTCATTACAGTCCTGGGTTATTCGGGCCCCTCTGACACACATTCACAAACACACTTTCAGGAGGTACCAGACCACTTGAATTGCTCTTTGTAATTTCAGACATCCTCTTGGTAATTTCAGCTCTGCAATCATATGACATCACTGATGTGATAGTACAACCCAACATAAACAAATGTGAAAGAATATGTGCAAACATGCACATAGATCGAAAGACTTAACAGAAGACAAAACACACAAGTGTGATCTTTGACCATATTTTAGTGTCCACATCTCTTCTCTTCATTCAGTGAACAAACTTGAAATAATTATTTTCTTGAAGTAGTCTCCCATGTTTCTTCTCCAGTAGCTCATTCATTCTTTGGAAGCATGATCGTTATAATCAATGAATGTAATTTCCCTCCCAGACATTGCAAAGGTCCAGGAGGAATTTACCTATACCGTATGACCTTCACCATGACAGCAATTCACCTTGCTAAGTGTCACCTTCAAAAAGGACATTTATGGAGAGGCCTGTGAAATTGCTGTTGCAATTATGCCTCCTTGTGGCTTACCCCAGCTGTCACATGTCCTTGGAGGTTGGTGATGTCATATCTACCACACTGTGTAGGCAGGCATAAAAAGTGTGATTTTCCCACAATGAAGATGGCTACTCCTGGAGTGTGCGTCACCTATGAAAGCATTTTCCCCCGCTCTCATTTCCAGTCCCCTCCCACCCCTCTCAGGTGGTCAGGGTTTCCCGTTGGCGGAGGTGGTGTTCTTGTTGCGGACCAGCCAGGAGAGGGTGCGGGCGTCTGTACCAGGCGGACGAGCCGAGTGCCACACCTTGATGGTGGAGTCGTCACTGGCAGAGAGCAGCAGCTCCAGGTCGGTCGGGCTGAAGGCCACAGTTGACCACTACGTCATGCTGCAGCCGCGCCAGGCAGATGTTGTGGTGGTGGTCCCAGATGTAACCATTTTTGTCCTCTGCACCACTAGGGGAGAGTGATAATCACTGGTGAATGACGAGTGAAGTATTCATACCCCTTAACTTTTTCCCCATTTTGTTGTGTTACAGTCGGAATTCAAAATGAATAAAAAAATATTTTTTTAAATTCTCACCCATCTACACACAATACCCCATAATGACAAAGTGAAAACATGTTAAGACATTTTAGCAAATTATTGAAATACAGAAATCTAATTTGCATATGTATCATACCCTTGAGTCAATCACTACATGTAAGAATCACCTTTTGTAGCAATTACAGCTGTGAGTCTTTCAGGGTAAATCTAAGAGCTTTGCACAACTGGATTGTATAATATTTGCACATTATTCTTTTTAAAATTATTCAAGCTCTGTCAAGTTGGTTGTTGATCATTGCTAGACTGACATTTTCAAGTCTTGCCATAGATTTTAAAGCTGATTTATGTCAAAAGTGTAACTAGGCCACTCTGGAACATTCAATGTCGTCTTGGTAAGTAACTCAAGCGTATATTTGTCCTTGTGTTTTAAGTTAATGTCCTGCTGAAAGATGAATGTCACCCAGTGTCTGTTGCAAAGCTGACCGAACCAGGTTTTCCTCTAGGATTTTGCCTGTTTAACTCTATTCCGTTTCTTTTTATCCTAAACAACTCCCAAGTCCTTGGCGATGACAAACACACCCATAACATAATGCAGCCAACACTATGCTTGAAAATATGAAGAGTGGTACTCAGTTATGTGTTGTGTTGAATTTTCCCCAAACATAAGACATAAGGTTCAATTATTTGTAGTTTTACTTTTGTGCCTTATTGCAAACAGGATGCATGTTATGGAATATGTTTTATTCTGTACAGGCTTCCTTTTCATTTAGGTTAGTATTGTGGAGTAACTACAATGTTGTTGTTCCATCATCAGTTTTCTCCTATCACTGCAATTAAACTCTGTAACTGTTCAATGTCACCATTGGCCCCATGGTAAAATCTCTGAGTGATTTCCTTCCTCTCCGGCAACTGAGTTAGGAAGGATGCCTGTATTCTTGTACACTAGAAAAAGTCAATGCACACAGAGAAAGTCAATGCAACTTATTATGTGACTTGTTAAACACATTTTTACTCCTGAACCTATTTAGGCTTGCCATAACAAAGGGGTTGAATACTTACTGACCCAAGACATTTTAATTTTGTATTCATTTGTTAACATCTCTAAAAACCTAATTCCACTTTGACATGATGGGATATTGGGTGTCGGCCAGTGACACAAAATCACAATTTAATTTAATATTTTAAATTCAGTCTGTAACATAACGAAATGTGAAAAATGTCAAGGGGTGTGAATACTTTCTGACGGTACTGTAGGTGATTTCTGTGCCCAGCTGGGGTTTGCATTACATTTAGTTCAACTTCATAAAACACATGCTGAACAGGATTAAAGATGATAAAATCTGTATATGGAAGAATATGTCCTTCATATAATACACATAATTTCTCTGTTAGTATCTGATACACAGCCCCAATGACATTGAAAAAGGGATCGGAAGTCATTTATAAACCCATAGTAACCCCATACTGCCTGTAACTGTTTAAGCAGCCGTGACATACATACTTGGCCACAAAATCTCTGCTGACGTCCAAGAAGATAAAGAAGCACTCTTCGTTGGGCGTGAAGGCTCGGTGGGCCTAAGGGCTCCGCCTCTCCTCCCGCAGGCTATTCAGGTCAATGACATGCAGGTCAATCTCCTCAGCGATGGGGTGCGGAGACATGGGGACAGAGATCACCCAGCCCGCCAGCCACACTCGACTGTTCACATACAGATACCTGGACAGAGACAACAGCATGGACGGTCTTGGTAAAGGTGTACTTGTTCAGCATTAAAAACAAAGTGAGGAAAGCAAGGTGATGTTGTAAGACAAATATTTACTATGTAATCTTGGTTACCCAGAAGCTAAATTCTCATTTCCTGATTTACTTCTGGGGGAAATGCAGTTAACAATTGTGATTACCATTGTGCAAAAGGAAACTCTGCCAAACCCCTCCCTTCTGTTAAATTCACCCGTGTTCATCATGGCCAAAAGCAAATTTTGGTTTTCATGAATTTTTACGCTAAACAGTTTCCACTAAAAATTGTGGGCTTGAAAATCCCTGCACCAATTTAAGCACCATGTTCGCCCAATGCTGATTCGTCCAGATAATCAATGATAAAACCCCAAAACCAGGCAGTATTGCTGCTTGTAATCACACAATTATGCTTGAGCTTTGACAGATTCTTGACGTTTAATCTGTCCGCGAGAATCTGTCCATGAGAGATTAGTTACTATGAGGTTTTTATGACAGTCATTCAAATGGGTTTCAGGTGCACTCCTTCTGTCACATCTTTGCACCTGTAGCCTTGTAACTAAGTTATTCAGCCTCTTCACACTGCTGCCCATGACGCACACTCACTCCCTCACCTGTGGTCTGGAGACAGGCCCATGCCGATCACATGGTCTAGAGAGTCAAATAACTTGTCTGTGCTGCACTCCTCCCCCAGGACAGGCCCAGACGTGATCATCTGGTCAGGCATGATCCGCTTGATACCTATCTGGTGGGGGGAGTAGGTAAGGCTGCCGGTGGTGAAGAGCAGGTAGGTCTTGTCCTCTCCCTATAAACACAAAATGTAAAGTGTTGGTCCCATGTTCCATGAGCTGAAATAAAAGATAAAATACATATTCCATATGCAAAAAGCTTATTTCTCTCAAATGTTTTGCACAAATTTGTTTACATCCCCGTTAGTGAGCATTTCTCCTTTGCCAAGATAATCTACTCACCTGACAGGTGTGGCATATCAAGAAGCTACAATAAAAAGACAAATGTGCAGATTTGGCACAACACAATGCCACAGATGTCTCAAGTTGAGGGAGAATGCAATTGGCATGCTGACTGCAGAAATGTCCAACAGAGCTGTTGCCAGAGAATGGAATGTTAATTTCTCTACCATAAGCCACTCCAATGTCATTTTAGATCATTTGGCAGTAGGTCCAACCAGGACCTCCACATCCGGCTTCTTCACCTACGGGATGTTCTGAGACCAGCCACCCGGACAGCTGATGAAACTGAGTAGTATTTCTGTCTGTAATAAAGCCCTTTTGTGGGGGAAAACTAATTTCTTATCCAGAGCGACTTGTTTGTTGCCTTACTGTTAGGGTTATAATTAAGAGGTGTGCTGTGTATGTCATTTAGTTTTCCTCCACATGTCCTCATACTGAGCTCCATCTATGTGCCACGAGTCACAATGTCTGTGTTGTAAGTAAAGTCATTGCGTACCAAAACATTTCTAATGAGCATAACTTGCGTTTTGAATTAAGTAGCCTAATTTCATTTGTTAAATGCCTTGTGATGCACATTCCAGAACAATTACCAATGAAAGCACATTATGAGAAAGAGATAGAGGAGAGACAAGGAAGGAGACAAAAAGTGAGTGAGAAATAGCAGGTGTGTGTGTGTCCTACCAAGACAGATGACAGCAATCTCCCCAGAGGAAGAGTGACTTCCGGCGCCGACAGAGATGGTCGCCTCGCTTCGCGTTCCAAGGAAACTATGCAGTATTTGGGTTTTTTACGTGTTAGAAATTGTTAGGTTAGATTACTCGTTGGTTATTACTGCATTGTCAGAACTAGAAGCACAAGCATTTCGCTACACTCACATTAACATCTGCTAACCATGTATGTGACAAATACAATTTGATTTGATTAGAGCCCAGGTAGACTCCAGACACCAATAGCAGGGTGTCGTCAGTGTTGAACTGGGAGAACTGGGTGTAGCCCCAGTTGAAGTGGAGCATGCTGGAGCTGGGCACCATGGTAATGGTGCCATCGGACCGCTCTGTGTCCCACAGCTGGCCAGCACAGTAGAGAGGAGGATGTTGGGTGAGGAGAGAGACGAGTGGTTTAAAGATGAGAACAGAAAAATGTGAGAGTAGATGTCAAGTCTACCGCTACGAAGTGCAAATCTCAACAATTACATTTCTTTCTCCTTACATCACATTTTTGGGCACTACAAGCTTGAAACTCAGGTCCGTGATGGTTCCTGATGGTGCAATATTATTGACAAATATTATTATTGACAAATATTTATATTTTTGTTTTTGCATAACAGTAGTTATGCTAACATAGGCCTTGAGGCAGAAATGTATCTTTGTGACTGTTGTTGTGGAAACCAACAAAACAAATATTGGTGCACAATGGCCATCTTTATTTGGCTTAACCCTAGCCCTAGGCTAAAGCTACCATCTTCTCAGGTCATATGATGTGACAGACCTTGACGGTGCAGTCTTTCACGGTGCAGACCTTGACGGACGCATGACTTTCAACCTTCGTCTCTCCCGAGCCCGTACGGGAGTTGTAGTGATGAGACAAGATAGTAGCTACTAAAAACAATTGGATACCACGAAATTGGGGAGAAAACGGGGTAAAATTAAAAACAAAAACAAAACAGTGGTAGGCCTGATCACCGACAACGACGAGACAGCCTATAGGGAGGTCAGAGGCCTGGCCGTGTGGTGCCAGGACACCAACCTCTCTCTCAATGTGATCAAGACAAAGGAGATGATTGTGGATTACATGACAAAGAGGACTGAGCACGCCCCCATTCTCATCGACGGAGCTGCAGTGGAGAGGGTACCAATACAATGTGCGGGAGCACCGGTTAGTTGCGGTAGTATGTCCATTTAGGTAGAGTTATCAAAGTGACTATGCATAGATGACAACAGAGAGTAGCAGTGGTGTAAAGAGGGGGTTGGGGGCAGTACAGCAAATAGTCTGTGTAGCCATTTGACTAGATGTTCAGGAGTCTTATGGCTTGACTAGGGTGGCTGGAGTCTTTGACTATTTTTAGAGCCTTCCTCTGACACCGCCTGGTATAGAGGTCCTGGATGGCAGGAAGCTTGGCCCCAGTGAAGTACTGGGCCGTTGGCACTACTCTCTGTAGGGCCTTGTGGTCTGGGCCGAGCTGTTGCCATACCAGGCAGTGATGCAACCAGTCAGGATGCTCTCGGTTTTGTTGTGCCCTCTTCACAACTGCCATGGTGTGCTTGGACCATGTTAGTTTGTTGGTGATGTGGACACCAAGGAACTTGAAGCTCTGAACCTGCGCTATTGTTCTTTTACTGCTGCTCTTTAATTTCTTTTGACTTTTATCTCTTATTCATACTTTTTTGAAACTGCATTGTTGGTTAGGGGCTTGTAAGTAAGCATTTCACTGTAAGGTCTCCACCTGTTGTATTTGGCACATGTGACTAATACATTTTGTTTTTGATTTGAAGCCATACAGTAACACATGCATGACAGCAGCACCCAAAACATATAAGACCCTGCCCCAGAAAATAACCCTATTTCCTTCCAACTCGTTTTATAGTAAGCATGACAGCTAAGGTTTGCCCACTGAGGTCCAGCAACCAGTCATGAGTTGATAGAATGAAGTAGAATTAACCAGTCATGTGTATAATCATCAGTCTTGATCATATGTAATAATGGACACAACAAGGAATGGTGGCTATATCCATAAATTATACATATCCACATATAGCTACAACGTTTGCTAGCGAATCTTCTGAAGTTACTAGCTAACGTTAATCTTGCATTCGCAAACAAACAACCCCCTTTCTGTAAACATTAGATTGCTAGCTAAACCAAGGACTTGTTGTTTATAGGCGAATTGCTCTGGAAGCCAAAACAGCAAAATACGTCATCTAAACGTGAATCGATTCTCAATTGATTCTCAAACGTGAATCGGATTCTAATATCTCTACTTTCATATCACATCAAAATAATTGTACAAACGAAAAATTACACTTAATGTACACTGTTTTAATCGATTTTAACACAGTTGCAGCCGACAGTATTTTCCAACGACAACCAGTTTGTGGTATCCTTCTTCAGTTTACACACAGGTGTTGGGAGATGCATGTAACGTTAGTCCACTCGGTCTCCCGTAAACAAGCGCTGTAACATGGACATATGGCTGTGTGGGAACCATAAACCTATGTGTGTCAATTTAACCTATTGTTTATTGAAAATTATTTATCACTGATATTAAAGTTAAGGTCCTTATGCTTCAAAAACGGTACCGCATGTGATGTATGTTAATATCCGACCGAGCGTAGGGGCTCTTAAACTCCCCATTGAATACGCTTTCGCGTCGTCCAATGACTCTTATGTGTAACGTTAATATAAATTAGTATTGATCAAAGGCCTGCTAGTTACATTACCGGCATCAACAATTATCTATGTTCTACATACCTCAAACTAAAAAAATACCAGTCAAATTAAAACAGACACATTTAGGGAAGCAAAACCTTTCAGCTCGCTAACTAAAGTACCTAAGTTAACGTTACCTAGCTAAAGTTACGCGATAGCAAGATAAGCTGCAAGCGAACGTTAGCGGTCATACGTTCCTAAATGTCACTTTGCAAGTGTGTCCTTAAACATTAATGTAGCTATATCAATAACTACTTTTCCCCCCAACATAAATTCGTATAATATGAAACCGTGAACCACCTGCCCGTGGACAATCTTTATGGAGACTAATCAAATGGCTAACCAGAGGTAGCTACTGTAGCTAGCGAACCAGGAAAAATGACAATGTTCTGCACCTGTAAGACTCCATTGTAAAAAATAATAATAATCATGAAATCATAAATTCGGGTGGTTTGTGGTCACTAGAGACAAACGCGAGAAGTCTCCTGTCCCACATGTTATAGACCCGACAAGTGGATTTCAGAACACTCGCCATCTCATCAGAATGGTAAACCAGACATTAAAACCAGGGGTAAACCAATCAATTACATAGCAGCAATTGGTCGTTAGGGAATTATTGTGCACTATCAGAGAGGTTTATAAACACAAAACTAATAACAATAGTAAACAAATACACAATATATATTGTGTGTATAAAAGATGGGCCTACTCAATGTATTCTTGGGTAGAGGAAAATAGAATGAGCAAAATCATGTATTTGTTGAAAATATTTGACAAAGAAATTTGTTGACAGTTTAGCAGAGTGAGTTTCCTCTGCATTATTCATACATAATTGCTGATGCAGATCTGTGATGATGAATGTTCTCTCATTGGCTTGTCTGTGCAGTCGGCACACACCTCCAACAGCTAGAGCACTTGCATAGAACTGAGCACCTTTCTTCAGCTCCTGTGACTGTACAAGCTTCCTACCACAACCCATATAGTCTATGACCAAGATCATCTTCTGAAGCCAACCCATGATGTGACTCATCTTCAGCGGTAAGAAAATTACAACATTATATAGCAAATAATTACAAGTCTAATATACCATCATTTACTCAATATTTAACTAAAATCAAAATTGTACACATTATTCAATGAATGCAATAATTTACCATTTTCTAGAGTAATTCCTTTTCATGCTCATCAAAATAAGACACCTATAAGAGAATGGTTAGGATTTTCTCAATTGGCCAAGGAGTTACAACTTGAAACCTGACAGGGGTGGTATCATTTTACCAGCCTGTCGCATAGCTTTGCTGGTTGCCCTTGTAGGTAGACTAAAGTGCAGGATTGTATTGTGAATAATCTGAACTGTAATGTTCTACTAATCTAACAAATTCACAACTACCTTATACACACAAATGTAAGGGATGAATAAGAATATGTACAAATAAATATATGGATGAGCAATGGCAGTGCGGCATAGTCAAGATGCAGTAGATGGTATAGAAAAGTGTATACATATGAGATGAGTGATGTAGGATATGTAAACAATATTAAAGTGGCATTATTTAAGGTGACTAGTGATATCTTTATTAAGTCCATTCATTAAAGTGGCCAGAGACTTGAGTCTGTATGGTGACAGCAGCCTCTCTATGTTAGTGATGGCTGTTTAACAGTCTGATGGCCTTGAGATAGAAGCTGTTTTTCAGTCTCTCGGTCCCAGCTTTGATGCACCTGTACTGACCTCGCCTTCTGGATGATAGCGGGGTGAACAGGCAGTGGCTCAGGTCATTGTTGTCCTTGATGATTCTTTTGGCCTTCCTGTGACATCGGGTGCTGCAGGTGTCACAGAGGGCAGCTAGTTTGCCCCCTGTGATGCGTTGTACAGACCGCACTACCCTCTGGAGAGCCTTGCAGTTGAGGGCGGTGCAGTTGCCGTACATGGTGGTGGTGACAGGATGCTCCCGATTGTGCATCATTTACAGATGACAAAAGATTGGCAGACAAAATACAAAGCTTTGAAATTCACTGGAGTTAAAAAATATCTGTTCTCCTAACGAAGAGCCCTAGTATAAAAGTAATAACAATGTAATGAACATAGGATGAGGAAAATACATGAAAGCACTGAAACAGACACATACTGTAATATTGCACATTAAGAAATTGTGTCCCTTCTCAGCGCTGTCCTATGTGGCTGACAGCATAGTTTCCTGCTGCTGCCCCTCAGGAAAGATCAAATCAGCTACACGTTGACAATACCAGCTCAGGGGTAAGTGTTTTGACCTGCCAAAATGTGTATGTCTAGTTTACATCCAGTTTCATGTGTCCTGTCAAATCTATGGGTGTGTGTAGGTATAGTAGCTGAGTAAAGCATGTTAAACTGCTACCTGTTTTTCTATTTTGCAGGGGAGGATGTGTGGACAGTCTTCACAGGGGCACCATCCAGTGAAAACCCTCCAGCCAATAAGATTCTCTCTTAGATGGCTATTTTAGAGAGGGACTAGGGGTAGGGTTTTTGTACTTTGAAAATGCATCCTTCCTTCAAGATTTCACTGATTAGTACAGAATTAGATAGTTCTGCATATGTCTAGCCGGTACTTTTCCTCTGTGCTTGTGATAATGACGACTTGTCTGTAAACTCCTTGTTTGGGAGGTGGATATATCTGACAACACCCAAGTACAGAAGGTAACCAGCAGAGTCAAGTGTATCTGAACTGCAACCTATTTTGCTTTCATTATATTTAGTAAAATCTATGACAAACGTATTGAACAAAGTTATATGTAATCAAGAAAATGTTACTTGATGGAGCACATTGCAGACTTGATTGTAGCTTTATTGCTGTTATCTAACAAATCTCTATTTTCTGGGACAGGACCATTTACCCTGGTAAAAAATATCTTTACAGGTTTCTTGACCCAACCTTACAACGACTGCTAAATGTCAGCGCTAAAGCCAGAACTATTACAGACGTCACAGAGCTATAAAAAGTCAAGGCCTATATTCGTCATACTCTATTTAGAAAACTATAGAATAGTAAATAATGCCCATAAAACAAAATCACAATCAACATATTTTATATTACCATTCTTTCATCTAACAGACAAACCCTTCAAAGCGAATTTGATACGCTTTACAAATGTGTCTACTAGCTCCATGACTCACAATTTTGCTGAGAATTAGTGGTTGCTGCACACAAAGAAAAAAACAAACATGACGTAACAATGTTATATAGAAAAATAAACTGTAAATTAATGTATGAAGATAGATTGCCTGTTCTCACATGTCAGTTTGGTTTGAATAGACACCATTTGTCAGTGTAGGTCAGCCTTGCACAGCTAGGTAAAAAGGAGTTTGTCACATGATCCATCTTTATGTCCATCCTTCTGTCTGTTACTCTTTCAGCCAGGTGAGCAGTTGAGGTGTGTAGTAGGTGATGATGATGTCAGCACCTAGAGCAGAGGAAGAATATACAACTAGAGCAGTAGAACTCACTCTCTCTATAGAGAATAGAGCACTGTTCCTTCAGACCCAAATTCTCCCATCCCCTCTCACCTGCCCTGCGGAAGGCAGTCATCGACTCCAGTACAGCGGTGCGCAGGTCAAAAGCTCCAGCCTGGGCCCCATGCCACAGCATGGCAAACTCCCCTGACACATTATACACTGCCAGTGGGTGAGTGGGATGCTGGAAGAGACCAGAGAAGGATGGTAAGAAAGGGATGGAGCAGATGAAACTATTGTGAAAGATAGTGAAAACATGTAAACTCAGCAAAAAAATAAACATCTTCTCACTGTCAACTGCGTTTATTTTCAGCAAACTTAACATGTGTACATATTTGTATGAACATAACAAGATTCAACAACTGAGACATAGGGGGGAGGGAGTCTTGGGGGAGGGTCATGTCAGGATGAGCCTGCAGGAAGGGTACCACATGAGGGAGGAGGAAGTCTTCTCTGTAACGCACAGCGTTGAGATTGCCTGCAATGACAACAAGCTCAGTCCAATGATGCTGTGACACACCGCCCCAGACCATGACGGACCCTCCACCTTCAAATTGATCCCGCTCCAAAGTACAGGCCTAAATGTAACACTCATTCCTTTGACGATAAATGCGAATCGGACCATCACCCCTGGTGAGCCAAAACCGCGACTCGTCAGTGAAGAGCATTTTTTGCCAGTCCTGGTCCAACGACAGTGGGTTTGTGCCCATTGGTGACGTTTTTGACAGTTACAACAGGCCTACAAACCCTCAGTCGAGCCTCTCTCAACCTATTGCGGACAGTCTGAGCACTGATGGAGAGATTGTGCGTTCCTGGTGTAACTCAGGCAGTTGTTGTTGCCATCCTGTACCTGTCCCGCAGGTGTGATGTTCGGATGTACAAATCATGTGCAGGTGTTGTGGTCTGCCACTGCGAGGACGATGTCCGTCCTGTCTCCCTGTAGCGCTGTCTTAGGCATCTCACAGTACAGACATCGCAATTTATTGCCCTGGCCACATCTGCAGTCCTCATATCTCCTTGCAGCATGCCTAAGGGAAGTTCACGCAGATGAGCAGGGACCCTGAGCATCTTTCTTTTGGTGTTTTTCCAGAGTCAGTAGAAAGGCCTCTTTAGTGCCTTCCATCTGTAAGCTGTTAGTGTCTTAACGACCGTTCCACAGGTGCATGTTCATTAATTATTTATGGTTCATTGAACAAGCATGGGAAACAGTGTTTAAACACTTTATAGTGGAGATCTGTGAAGTTACTTGGATTTTTACGAATTATCTTTGAAAGACAGGGTCCTGAAAAAGGGCTGTTTCTTTTTTTGCTGAGTTCATGTTGTCAGAAGAGAAGCTAAAGAGGCATGTTTTGTAGTCTTTATAGATAACTGATGAAAAGCTTGGAAGTGAATTTAGTGTGGTGTGGTTATTTAGCTCAAAATATCAACACCACTCCCAGAGCCTGAAACACTGTTACCAGACAGAAAGGGGTTAATGAGGGAGAACATACTGACCTTGTCTTTGACCTCCCTCACTATGTCCAGATAGGGCAGTCCTGGCTTCACCATCAGCATATCTGCTCCCTCCTTGACATCTCTGTCCTGAGATAAAACCATAAACAAAACCTCAACCAGCTGGGTAAACAGAAGATCTCTGACACAAACACGATCTCTCCCTAATACACATGGACGCACTTCAGACACTTTCTTACCACAGCTCGTAGTGCCAGGCCCCTTGCACCGGAGGGCAGCTGATAACAGCGCCTATCTCCAAATGCTGGCTTGGACTGTGCTGCATCTCTACACACACATAATAATAGATCTTAGAACATCTTGTCAAATGGTAACGAGTAAGTAATGCCTTTTCTGCCCATCTTAAGTTTTACAATCAATTGTTACCTGAAGGGACCATAATAACAGGAAGCAAACTTGGCACTGTAACTCAGCACTGACACCTGAGGAGGAGGAAATACATGTATTTTCTTGGACATTTTCATTCAGGAAATTCTGCCTTTTAGCAAATGGCTTCCTTACTGAGGATTTCCTTAAGGCACGTTTTCTTTTGCTTATTGAGTCCATATGAATATGCCTTCTATTTTTATGTACAAACTAGTGCTCCCATCTGTTACCTTGTTGCCCATGTCATTGGACATCAGTGAATGTTTGATAGCTCCCACTCGCCCATCCATCATATCAGAGGGTGCAATGATGTGACAGCCTGTACGAGACAAACAAGAGATCTTAAACTATTGACATGGGTATAAGGCCCCATAAACAATAACAACATTGGTATTGATAAACACTATTTTTAGAAGTGAGTAGAAAACAGAGGGGTGAGGAGTGAACAAACTCACCAGCGCGGGCATAGGCCAATGCCACTTCTGCCAAACGTTGGCAACTGGCACCATTGTCCAGAGTGCCATCCTCCCGCAAGATTCCTGAAGGAGAATCAGAGGGAAGTCTTATAACAATATACTGTCAATCAAAATAAATTAGATTTGCATTCGTTTTAGACAAATGGAATGTGATTGAGAGTGACTGACCACAGTGTCCATGTGAGGTGTAGGGACAGAGGCAGACGTCACAGGCCATCAGCAGGTCAGGGAAAAGAGACTTGATCTTCTTCACAGCCAACACAGCCGGAGTATTGTCTGTGTCTGCACCCGAACCTCTCTCATCCTGAGAGGATGACAAGGTGTGCAAGGAATCTGGCATCAGCCTTTTAAATACATACCAAGTGCATACAGATATAGGATCTTAAATTGAGACGGTTTGCTACAGCAGGGTAATAATCCTGCAGCAACAGGAAATGTGAATTATTCTGTGGATTATAATTAATTGACATTTATTGTAGGCGTTGATAAATTTTACATTAGGGCAAATCAAGTCTGAAATGTTAAAGTGGAAATTACTAACTTAAGAATAGTTTTAAAAATTCTCAACAAAAGTGATCAAATTAAGATCCTACATCTGTATCGGTCTTTCTATAAATAATTAGGGCCAATGTGTGATATTGGGATCAACACTACAAAATGTTTTCAAACAAACAAAAATGATTTTCATGCAGTACCACATGTGTACTTAGAGGAATAAAAATGAATGTATGCATATTGGCCCATAACTCCACCTATACAACAACAACATACAGTCGTGGCCAAATGTTTTGAGAATGACACAAATATTAATTTCCACAAAGTTTGCTGCTTCAGTGTCTTTAGATATTTTTTTCAGATGTTACTATGGAATACTGAAGTATAAATACAAGCATTTCATAAGTGTCAAAGGCTTTTATTGACAATTACATGAAGTTGACGCAAAGAGTCAATATTTGCGGTGTTGACCCTTCTTTTTCAAGACCTCTGCAATCCGCCCTGGCATGCTGTCAATTAACTTCTGGGCCACATCCTGACTGATGGCAGCCTATTCTTGCATAATCAATGCTTGGAGTTTGTCAGAATTTGTGGGTTGTTTGTTTGTCCACTCGCCTCTTGAGGATTGACCACAAGTTCTCAATGGGATTAAGGTCTGGGGAGTTTCCTGGCCATGGACCTAAAATATTGATGTTTTGTTCCCCGAGCCGCTTATCACTTTTGCCTTATCGCAAGGTGCTCCATCATGCTGGAAAAGGCCATTGTTCGTCACCAAACTGTTCCTGGATGGTTGGGAGAAGTTGCTATCGGAGGATGTGTTGGTGTCATTCTTTATTCATGGCTGTGTTCTTAGGGAAATTGTGAGTGAGCCCACTCCCTTGGCTGAGAAGCAACCCCTCACATGAATAGTTTCAGGATGCTTTACTGTTGGCATGACACAGGACTGATGGTAGCGCTCACCTTGTCTTCTCCGGACAAGCTTTTTTCCGGATTCCCCAAACAATCGGAAAGGGGATTCATCAGAGAAAATTACTTTACCCCAGTCCTCAGCAGTCCAATCCCTGTACCTTTTGCAGAATCTCAGTCTGTACCTGATGTTTTTTCTGGAGAGAAGTGGCTTCTTTGCTGCCCTTCTTGACACCAGGCCATCCTACAAAAGTCTTTGCCTCACTGTGCGTGCAGATGCACTCACACCTGCCTGCTGCCATTCCTGAGCAAGCTCTGTACTGGTGGTGCCCCGATTCTGCAGCTGAATCAACTTTAGGAGATGGTCCTGACGCTTGCTGGACTTTCTTGGGCGCCCTGAAGCATTCTTCACAACAATTGAATCGCTCTCCTTGAAGTTCTTGATGATCCGATAAATGGTTGATTTAGGTGCAATCTTACTGGCAGCAATATCCTTGCCTGTGAAGCCCTTTTTGTGCAAAGCAATGATGACGGCACATTTTCCCTTGCAGGTAACCATGGCTGACAGAGGAAGAACAATGATTCCAAGCACCACCCTCCTTTTGAAGCTTCCAGTCTGTTATTTGAACTCAATCAGCATGACAGAGTGATCTCCAGCCTTGTCCTCGTCAACACTCACACCTGTGTTAACGAGAGAATCACTGACATGTTGTCAGCTGGTCCTTTTGTGGCAGGACTGAAATGCAGTGGAAATGTTTTGGGGGGATTCAGTTCATTTGCATGGCAAAGAGGGACTTTGCAATTAATTGCAATTAATCTGATCACACTTCATAACATTCTGGGGTATATGCAAATTGCCATCCTACAAACTGAGGCAGCAGACTTTGTGAAAATGTATATTTGTGTCATTCTCAAAACTTTTGGCCACGACTGTAGGCCTAGGACTATACGTACTCTAAGCAGGGTTCATAAAGACATTGGCAAGCAAAATTCAAGGACTTTCAGGGACTTTTTCAAGCACTTCATTGTAATTTTTAAGGACCTCAGTGTTATACAATTGTATAATTTATATAAACAATTGTGCACAGTAAACTCTGTCCAATCTGTGGCACAAAAACATAGACCCATTATCTTAATGCCTTCTCTGTTAAATCTAACGAGACCCTGCTGTCAATCAAGCAGACAACAACAGATGATCAATATCAATATCAATTCAATATTAGATCCAATGTGGATCCAGGCACAACTGTCTTCACCAATGTAAGGAATGAGACACCAAAATATTCGGGACATTCCTTGTGTACACCTTTTTTCCAGCACTCGGGCTGTTGTTGCATCGCATGCACTATCACAACAGCTGTTCATCACTTGACTGTCATTCTGACAATTCCTTCCTGGATCAGATGACATGTGAGAATTACACTGGTGTAACATCAAATGGACACAAATGCGCATCCAACAAGTATTATGCATAATTATTGAAGAACTAATTTAATGGCAGTATTGACTTAGGTTTTAAGTATTAAGGTAAGGTGACCCTTTTGGTTAGAAGCATTCGATTTTGCAATCGCCTACATCATTTATTTGATTTTCACCCCGTAACATAAGGAGAAACTAAATGTTACGTAGTTACACTGCATTTCTGAGTTACAAAAAAACTGTCCAACAATTAGATCCAGGATTCTTAAAGGGTTCAAGTTCAATGTCTAATTTAACTGATTAATGCATAATATTATTTAACGACAATTTGCACTGCCATAAATGCAAGGAAAGAAAAGTTGTTTTATGTCACACTATTTTAGACAAATCGGTCAAAACACCAACCATGATAAAAGGTTAAGCATAGGTTTTACATCAACTTGTGAATCGTATTCAATATAGATAGCCACAATCCCCGCATATCTTAATGTAATGACATGGGGGGGGGGGGAAATGCTGATTATTATCAATGACTTATCAACAGCTGTAACAAGTTGTCCAGTGTAGGAAATCCTCACTGGTACCATAGTTTAGAAATACCTATATATACACACTAAACAAAAATATAAATTCAACATGCAATAATTTTACTGAGTTACAGTTCATATAAAGGAAATCAGTCAATTTAAATAAATTCATTAGGCCCTAATCTATGGATTTCACATGGCTGGGCAGGGGTGCAGCCATGAGTTGGCTTGGGAGGACATAGGCCCACCCACTTGGAAACCAGGCTCACCCAATGGGGAGCCAGACCCAGCCAATCAGAATGAGTTTTCCCCCACAAAATGGCTTTATTACAGACAAATACTCCTCAGTTTCATCAGCTGTCCGGGTTGCTGGTCTCAGACGATACCACAGGTGAAAAAGCCGGATGTGGAGGTCCTGGGCTGGTGTGGTTACACATAGTCTGCGGTTGTGAGGCTGGTTGGAAGTACTCCCAAATTCTCTCCAATGACGTTGGAGGCGGCTTATGGTAGAGACATTAATATTAAATTATCTGGTAACAGCTCTGGTGGACGTTCCTGCAGTCGGCATGACAATTGCATGCTTCCTCAAAACTTGAGACATATGTGTCATTGTGTTATGTGACAAAACTGCACATTTTAGAGTGGCCTTTTATTGTCCCCAGTACAAGGTGCACATATATAATGATCATGCTGTTTAAACAGCTTCTTGATATTACAGCACCTGTGAGGTGGATCGACTATCTCAGCAAAAGAGAAATGCTTACTAACAGGGATGTAAACAAATATGTGCACAAAATTGGAGAGAAATAAGTTTTTTGTCTGTATGGAAAATTTCAGGGATCTTTTATTTCAGCTCATGGAACATGGGACCAACACTTTACATGTTGTGTTTATATTTTTGATACAGTATAGTTTACTGGTACCTTAGCTATTTTTGCAGGCACTCCGAAAATCAGCACACACTTCAAGCCCTTTTCCACAAGGGGGCATAGCATGCCCTCCAGTTTATTCACTCCATATCTGAGAAGAGAAAAAAATTGATTGAGGGAGACACAGGGAATGGACAAACAACAAAGTGCTATTTCAATACAACTTTGAGGCAAGCAATTACATAATGGCACTTCATTAGCAATGCATTGTGATGTATTTGATCTCCATAGCCTAAAATCATGTTTGCCTTGGGCAACAAACCAAATCAGTCTTAGTAAGTTAGATAACTGCCGAAGTCAGATAACTACCGGAGTGCCAAGTCTATGACAAATAGGCTTCTCAACAGTTTTTACCCTCAAGCCATAAGACTCCTGAACAGGTAATCAAATGGCTACCCGGACTATTTGCATTGTGTGCCCCCCCCCAACCCCTCTTTTACGCTGCTGCTACTCTCTGTTTATCATATATGCATAGTCACTTTAACTATACATTCATGTACATACTACCTCAAATTGGGCCGACCAACCAGTGCTCCCGCACATTGGCTAACCGGGCTGTCTGCATTATATCCCATCTTCATATACGCATAGTCACTTTAACCATATCTCATGTACATACTACCTCAATCAGCCTGACTAACCCGTGTCTGTATGTAGCCTCGCTACTGTATAAAGTCTTGCTTCTGTTATTTTTCACTGTTTTTTTTCTTTACTTACCTATTGTTCACCTAATACCTTTTTTGGACTATTGGTTAGAGCCTGTAAGTAAGCATTTCACTGTAAGGTCTACTACACCTGTTGTATTCGGCGCACGTGACAAATAAACTTGGATTTGATTTGAACTATAGACACAGTATTTTCAACTCTGACACATAATAGTACCAAGGTTTAGGGCTCAGTATTGGTTTACAGCCTACTTTATTGTAACCAAATGGTGCATGATAAGAGAGGGTTGTGAGGGACAAAAAGCTAATGGATTCTCTTCTTATCTCGGCCCAGTTGTTGGCTCTGGATCCACCCTGCCTCACAGTATTTATCTGGAGGTCACAGCCTTGCTCTCAATGGTCCCATCCCCCGCTCATACTCACTCAATCAGATAGCCATGATAATTCTAATTGAAAGTATTTTTGTTTCAAAGTCATATGTTTTAAAATATGATTACAATACATGATACATTAATAGCACATTGGGGGTATTCAACTACTGTACCCAGCATAGATGAGCAATTATCATAGATGAGATTATAAACCAAATGAACAGGTAATCTGGAGTCATTACCTGGCCTGGCCAGGGAGACTAGCGATGGGCTCCACAGCATCAGGGCTGTCACTGTTGGAGAAAATAACCAGAAAGCTGCCATGTCACAAAAACACATAGCCACCCAAATATATACAGTACCAGTCAAAAGTTTAGACACACCTCATTCAAGGGTTTTTCTGTAATTACATTGTAGAATAATAGTGAAGACATCAAAATGATGAAATAACACATATGGAATCATATAGTAACCAAAAAAAAGAGTTAAACAAATCAAAATATATTTTATATTTGAGATTCTTCAAAGTAGCCATCCTTTGCCTTGATGACAGCTTTGCACACTTGGCATTCTCTCAACCAGCTTCAAGAGGAATGCTTTTCCAGCAGTCTTGAAGGAGTTCCCACATATGCTCAAATTTAAAAAACTTTTTCAAACATATGTGTTATTTCATAGTTTTATGTCTTCACTATTATTCTACAATGTGGAAAATTGTACAAATAAAGAAAACGCCTTGAATGAGTTGGTGTGTACAAACTTCTCACTGGTACTGTACAGTTTACCTTACTTTGACATTTGTATCACAACATCAAGACATCCTAGTGTCTATGTGGTAGAGGAGAGACATTACGTGATGAAGATGGGGTAGATGAGGTTCTCAGGTCTCAAGTCTGAGGCACAGGTCTGCCAGTATCTGAGTGTTGGGTGGAAATAGCCACTGTGGAGGAGAGACTCGACGGGTTGCATCTTTGCCCTGAGAGAGAGGAAGAGAGAGGTGTTTGACAATGGAACTTATATTCACGCCCATATTTCTGAGAGGCATTGGAATGAGAGAATGGTTTACACATTCACCCACATTAACTGACCAAGCATGCGTGAAACCCGACTTAAACGAAACAATTGGATGACCCTGAGTGACAGCAGTGATAATGCTGGTTTTCACACAACGTGAGCAAGAGTAATTGTTCACATTTATGAAAGCACATCTCAGATCCGTTTAATTATATAATTTAAAGATTTATTAACAGGAAAAGGTCTACATCTATATTAAAAAGGCTGATTTTTTTCAAATAACCAGGTAATTATATTCGAATCAAATGTGTGGAGAGAGTCCGTCCATAATTCCTATTTTCTTAGGAACTATCCATAAGCACGCGGACCAGAGAAGCAAAATGCATGCTTTGACACCTGACATCAAAAGTTCACAGCTGGAAACGAGTAACGTTAAAGCGATACCTGACACACAAAAAAGCGCGTTTGATAAAATAAAATACAACGATAGTTAAATGACTGATTTCGAAAGCAAGTTTACAATATTGTGCTTTATGACATACAACACCCACTATTAGTAATGATAAAGCTAAATATGTTATTAAACAATAGGTTTAAAACAATTAAATGTAATGACAGAAAGCTAACTTCAATTTATTCGATCAAGAATCATGTGCTCCATACATCATGTGCTCCAAACGGCTATAGCAAGCACACTTGCAACTCCTCCTGCTCATATTCTGCAGATGTATAACTTGTTCACCTTGCAACATCCAAAACGTAATTTATCAGCATAAACTAACATACAACAAGGTTAATGTTCATGTTCTTACCTTGTACAGTACGTCCTTGCTCATTGGCTTTCGCTTGCACTCATCTCACGCACTAACCGGCCACCGTAAATTCCGTGAACGTACAAATTCTCGCGATTGTACACTATCTCATTGAAGGAAGGAAAACATTACGAAAAAATCGGAACGCAATGAATTAAGGTAAAACCACCAACTGTTGTTAAAACCTTGTAATGTCATACAATAACCCCCATCAGTTCACACATGCAAAGAAGGAGAAATAGCTGTATGTGGTGATTGTAGCTAGCTAGTATGAGATGAAGAAGGGCTTCGCTACGAGATTCTGTAGAGAGCGAGCTAGCTCATTGTGCTAGCACTGTCTGACTAGCTCAGCTAACGTTAGTTAGCTAACTATCCGAATAATCTGACAATACAGCATTTGATCGGTTAACTACTAGACAGATATTACGTTATTCGTTTGCGATTTCAACTATCATCACTACCATCGAACCATTGTATTTCTGAACGACACATCAGTTTCGTCTAGACTAACCTTACAGATTGAGATTGTAACAATGTTTGCAACTTTTGATACGTTTGTTTCAATCGACTTCACGCTTGTTACAATGTAATTTGGTAAAAGGGAACTGAAGAAAAGTTATTGTCCCTGATGTTCAGTGTATGGCCATCTCAATAAATGGAAGTTACATTTTGTTGTCATGCTCTGAATAAAATATCTCTGTTTCTAAATAAAGGCAGAACACCTTGATTCTTTGAAGACATCCTCCACATGTGAAGCTCATCACTGGCTCACAGTATTCCGTCCTCTCTGCCCCCCACTGTCTTCAATGATGTAGATGAACTTTATCGTCTGTGCAGCAGTTCCTTTTCTATTGCCTTCTGTGGATTCCTGCCCAGATGTCCATGTCTCCTGTCCTTCACACTTTACCACCCTGAGTCTGGAACATCACCTCTCCTGAGTCAAACCAGTGACTATACCCCAGCTCATCCCTGGTTGAACAGTCCACCTGCGTCTACTTCCTCCACCTTAAGGCAATGCTGTTCTCTCTGCGGGAGCTGGTCCAATGGCTGGGCTTTGCCACTTTTGAGCTCTTCCTCCAACTGGGGGCTCTGCTGGTTTTCAGCGTGCTGGTGGCGCTACGGGCTGACTTCTTTGACCCTGGGATGAGCTGGTGGCTGGTCTTCATCCCTCTGTTTGCCGCTGATGGCCTCAGCACCTACTTCACAGCCATCGTGTCCATCCGGCTGTACCAGGAGAATGAGAAAAGGCTGGCAGTGCTGAGGCTGCTATGGGTGCTGACGGTGCTCAGCCTCAAGCTGGTGTGTGAGGTGCTGCTGTGCCAGAAGCTTGCAGAGCAGGAGCAGGCGCGCGATCTGTGGTTCGGTCTCATTGTCTCGCCGCTCTTCATCCTCCTGCAGCTGCTGATGATTCGTGCCTGCCGTGTCAACTGAGGCTAGGGGCGGTTTTGTTTAGCAACAAAATCGATGCGTGCGCAACTATGGGGGGGAAAAACCCAGACCGGGTTGGCTTAGATAAGGGTTGGGCAAATTTGGTTGTGTATAAGCAGTTTTTCTCGTGTTATGTCAGTCACTGACAGTCACTCAGTTATACCATGTAAGCTAACATTTTTTTAGATTGGTAAATTAGTCTTGCCAGCTATTTAAACTTCGTCTAATTACCAACCAGGGGGGCCACGTTGATTTTGTTACTCACTCAGATATCATATTAAAAACAGCAAACATTTCTCTCTCTAAGGTAGAATGTGTAGAATATCAGGAAATTAGCTGTAAAACTGCATATTATTCCTTCCGCTGTCACGTTTTGCTTGCAAGGTAGGGGGGCAAAAGGTAGGGTCTCCAAAAGGTTAGGGCTTAAGGCATGTTGGGGTGGCAGGGTAGGCTAGTGGTTGGGTAAGTAACCAGAAGGTTGCAAGATCAAATCCCTGAGCTGACAAGGTAAAAATATGTTGTACTGCCCCTGTTAACCCACTGTTCCTAGGCCGTCATTGAAAATAAGAATTTGTTATTAACTGACTTGCCTAGTTAAATAAAGGTAATAAATAAAATGTGTGTGTCTGGATGTAAGGGGGACTGTATGGATGTAGGTACACAGATCCAGGCCTCATGAGTTCAGAATTTTGTGACCCCCCAAAGTTCACCATCCCTGGCTTAGATTGTTGACAACATGTAAACTATATTTACTTTCAGTGTTTATTGAAAACACAAATACATTTGCACAATGAGTACTTGCTGTCTCTCAAATACATTGTTGGTTAGCTAGCTAGCGAAAACACCTCTAAACAAGATATGATATCAATAAGAAGATACAAGCTGCAACGACCCACCTACCATTCCCCTCATGGCAGGTTCTTGTCAATGGTCAAGTTAATTTTGCATGGCCCCGGGTAGACGGAGGTCTTAAGTGAATTATCCTACCCACCTTTGGCACCGGGCCATGCGAAACGAAATTCACTATTATTGCTAGCTATCATAACAACGCATGCATTCCGGGCCACATCGATGCGCTTGGATCACTTTCGTGAAGTTGTGAGCCAACCCGTCTATACAGGTGGGTTGTTTTAATTAACAGACTATTGTCAAATACTCGGTGGACTAATGGATGGAGATAAGGGTCATGGGTTTCCCCTCAGTTTCTGACCTCGTCTGAGGACAGTGTTACAGTGTTTCCATGCGCTTTGTCTGCATGGCTCTCCCATGAACATTGCTGCCTGTGGATAAAATGTATCGTATTTGATCTGTGTTATGGTCCTCTTGTTCAAGCATGGCCTAATTTTGTCCTTCAAAATGTAATTTAATTCCTAACGTGAAATGTGGTGCTGGGGAGGGATAATTGAAGAACTTTCTTGAATTTGGTTAGACTGTCGCCAGTTTTTTTTCTTCTCCTTTTCTTATCTGCTCGTTTTTGGTAACCTTGTTGTTTTGTATATATGTGTAAATAAACATTTAAGCTGGTAAAGTTATAATGTAATATTATTTAATATCATCAGAAATCTATGAAACATTAACCCTCTTTTGGACAATGCTGAACGGATTCCATGCCGTTATGTTCCATGTAGACATAGATTTTTGGTATGTCCACTGTTATGCCTTATGACGACAATGTGGGCACAAGGTGTCGCTATTTACATTGAAGATGGGCGTGTGACCCACTCAATTTCCTATGCCTAAACCAACATTGGCAAGGCCGTTCAAGTAATAAAAGGAACTCGCTCCTATATGAACTTTCATGTAAGAAAAAGTCATAATCGCAAATATCTTTGGAAAATAAAATACATGGTGAGCTGTTTGACCATTTTAGGCCTATCAAGCACCAATCTTGTTTTCCTATTATTACATGGATTAAGGTGAGAGAATCGAATATGATCCACTCACCAATAGTCCCACAGGATTTAATCTAAAGTTTTCCCTAAACAACTACTAGAATAGTAGTAGGCATAGCTTGACCAAATTAATTCTCTTATATCCAGTACCCTTTTATTTAGAGTGCTGGCAAGGCAACAGCAGGGACTTTAAATGTATTGGTCTTGGACACGGATGGTAGATAATTTGCTCTGTTCCACATACATTAAATACTTTAATCTATTAAAACCATTTAATGGTACCTTTCATGTTTAGGTCAGTAATTAAATTGAAATGAAATGCATTATTATTTTTTTAAAGAACAATTGAGGAGTCGATACGTGCTTTTATTATGATCAAATATTTCAATTTATTCACTGAAAGGGTTAAACCGTAAAAGTGGGGCTGAACTGAATTTCCTTGACTGACAGTTCCTCTTTACTTACTCAACAATAGAAAGAGGAGGGATTTCCTTTGATGGGTGGTACTCTGTGAAAATGGGGTGTATTCCAAATCGATATCACCAAATGAGGTTGCTTCTTGGGGCGCTGTTCTTAAGACTGAATAATGACGTAGATTTACAGGTGCGGAGGGCGGGGCAGGAGTCACAGACAGAGGAGGAAGAACGCAGAAAGACCGAAAGAGACCGTGGGGATGTAAGTGTGTATGCGATTTTCGGCGCTGCAGGTACAGCGACATACAGCTTTCTTTCCCAGTCGGGGAACACCATCTCCCGGATACATTACATTTCTCCCCACAATGTCTGGTGGAGGAGAAGTCCGTGTTCTCCGCCAGGAGGCTGGGCAGGAGAGGCCGACGATGCCGGACTGGAAACGAGAGATTCTGGAGCGGAGGAAAGCAAAGGGTGGCGGGTCTGGAGCAGGAGCGGCTGTGCCTTGCCCTAGCGCGAGCTCATCGCGGGTTAATGGCGAAGTAACGGGAAACAGCAGCGCCCCCAAAAAAGACAATGAAACCAACGCTGATTCAGTTCGGAACTACACCATCATTCCAGCGAGCCAGCACTTTGCAGGCAAGCGTGGCAGTTCCCCCACCTCCCCAGAGCTCTCGCCGGTGAAAACTAACAAAGACCTCTTGACTGCCACCGACCCGTATACCTCGGAGAAAACGGTAAACGATGGCGAGGGACAGGAAAGCCTGGTTCTGCAGGACAGTCTAGGCCCATTGCAGGAGAATCCCTTCATCAAACTGGAGAAGGAGCGAAAGAAACGGCAGGACAGGGAGTGTGCCATTCGTCCCGTCCAGCATATACTGGAATTGTATGGCAGTGTACCTGGAATTCGGACTATACGCGCTGAGAATATCATTATCATAGAATCCGATCCGGATTACTTTCCGGGGGCCAGTGGAATAAAAAGCGGGTCTTCTCTGCAGCAGAATGGGCTAAGCAGTTACAGCTCCCTCAATGACCTCTTGGACAGGAGAGCTGGTGGGGTGACCGAGATACGGGCAAAGGAGGTGGTTATTTATGACACCACACTAAGCAGGAGCGAGGAGAACTTGAGCACGCTAAATCATCCTTGTCACGAGGGCGCATTCGAGACAGGAGAGGGTCAGGGCATGGTGAGCCGCATGCTGCAGAAATTTGACAGCAACTACGGAAAACTGCAACCCAAGTCTCGCAGCACAGAGAACCTACTGGACTTTGAGACCAGTTCAAGCAGGCCAAGACAACGACCCAAGCCACAGCCAGATCTGGTGCCAAAATACAAATCACACACCCAGCCTAGCTCACCAGTCCGCACCCTAGGCAACACACAGTCATCTTCCTCAGTCTCCCCCAGCTCCCAGTCTTCCAAACCAAATCTACAGCCCCCTCTTTATGAGCCTGACCGCATCCTGCAGTCTGCTGGACCCCCTCAATCAGTGTCTTCCTACCGCCAGCATTTTGAGGTGAGTGGGGGACACAGTGTGGTGGTCAACCCCAGAGAGAAGGCAGATGGGCCCCAGGCCAAGCCTTTCCGAGAGAGCGTTTGGGAGAACACAGAGGTGCCCCCCAAATCCAAGGTGCCATGCTCTCCGGATACCTACTGTGCTTGTGCCGAGTCCCCTGCCAGCCCCACCACACCCCTGATGTCTCCCCCCTCTCCAGGGTTCATGATCTGCCCCTCGCCCCGCCCTGACCTCTCCCTGCTGCCTTCCGGGGACATCCAGGCTCGTGCCCTTGCCAACCTGCGCCTCCAGTCCCGCAACTCCTTCACCGTCTTCCCCAAACGCCACAGAGCAGCCTCTTCCCCGGGAAGCACAGCCCCCTCCAGCCCCATCATGTTTCCTCCCTCCCAGAGATTGGCAGAGATGCCCACTCCAGGAGTGCCAATTCCAATTACCCCTCCACCCACCCCAGCAGCCTCCAAGAGGAAAGAGGAGGTGAGGGCAGCCAGGCCAACCAAACCAGACCCACCTTTCCCTACTGCCACCCAGCCCCCCTCCTCTCCATCCCCAGCACCCTCCTCAGTTCCCTCTGTCCAGTCGCCACCTCCAGAGGATGCCCCAGCTGACCAGCTACCTGTCACCAACATAGATGACATAGATGTGGACCCTTCGAAGCCTGTCGCACCCAGTCCAACTCCAGTGGTGCATGGGCGGAAGGGGAATACCTTCACTGTGGTGCCTAAACGTAAGTCAGAGCCTCAGCCTGGCTCTCCAGAGCCCCAGGAGCCCTCCGGAGGGGCCCAGACCCCCCCCACGCCATCAAAGGCCCCCTACGCCCAGCTGGGTTCCCTGCTGAAGAAGCGCTACCCTGCTGTGGAGGAGATCGAGGTCATTGGTGGTTACCAGTCCCTGGGACGCTCCTGCCTCATCAAGACAGGCTCCACTGGCAAGAAGGTGAGAGACAATGCCCAACTTGTTGTACTTCACATGCTGTTTGAACACTAATCTAAAGAAGCCTTTTTTACAGTGATAATGCATCCCTCGTTTTCATTTTCCATTTGTGCTTTGTCATTTAGTATAATAAACAATGTTTTTATGCGATTATGCATATGAGTGGACCTAGCCCCCAGTGTCTGGTCTGGAGCGTGAAGTCATGAGCTCTGCTTGTCGGCTACTGCATAGCAACCTAGTGGTGCCAAAAGCCCTGGTCTGCCCTAGAAAGCCTATGTAAATTACGATTGGCAGAATAATCTTTTAGACTGCTGTTTTTCGCTCTAATTTTGTTTATTATAATCAAGTTTGATCCCCACGATTAATTATTTTAAAGTTCTCTACAAATTTAGATATTTAAATAGTGATCCATTCTGACTACTACATTTGTCTACACACAGGACCATGTGCTCATGCCCTTATGCTATTGACATTAATGTTAACTCTCAGGCAAGATGAAAACAACTACATAGACCATGATCCTTTGCTAGTTATGGCCACTTTCACCATGATCCTTCGTAGGGCTGTCCCCGACAAAATAGAATCTTGGTTGACCAAGAGACGTCTGTTCTTTCGACCAATCGATTGGTTGAAATTTTAAAACCTATTTTTCCATATATAGACACATCCTGTGTTTTAATCAAATCAACTATATGCACTGAGCTTGTCTGATGCTTTAAGCGAGCTGTTTGATTAAATAATTAAGACACAACTGACTAGATGGAGTCTGACCACAATTGATTTGATTGTGCCGCCTGGCTCAGACTTGTGGCGCTGTGTTAAAAAAAGACAGCGAGTGACTGTGTGACTAGCATCCATTGTCTCTCTCTCCTCCCTGCTTCAGCGACCACTACAGAACATCAGTATTTATCATGCTGTCCGTGTTGCTGAAGATGCAACATAATTTTACCCATTTCTGAATGAAAAGTTATGTTACTGAAATCAATAATCAATAAACATTCCCTCAACCTCTGGCTCTCTTTACATGACACATGTATGCCTCGCATGTACATGACCAATAGGGCTTGACCTATATCATAATCACATCAATAAATTGGTTATAACAAACTCTGAACACGTGACACCAAAATGGATGCAGAGGACGCGCACTTCAAATTCAAATACTTCCGCCTTCATGTGCCAATAGTGAGTTTTCCATAGAAATAAGTGGATGATGTTGAAGCTATCACTATCAGCTGGTTTTAATGTCTATGGAGTGGACTCGGCTAAGCTTCTAATTTAGGTCTGCTTTTCAGCCCTTCTCATTATACCACACCTCTGTAGATTTATATTGTTAGTGTGTTTGTGTGGCACTTTTATTTTGCAGTGTTTTTGACCACTGTCCTGCAAATGTATGTTATTTATTTCCTTGCCAGCGCTTTATTGGGTATGTCTTTGCTTGAAGCATACTGATCTGATCAACCTGTTACTTGATCCCCAGGATTTGGTTTGGAAAACCTGACTTGAGTTGGTTGGTACCAGACACCCACCTGTCTAAGTTATGGGACTCAAAGGGCTGTCTAGTAGTCAGGTTCACCCCAGGACCCTAGTCTAAGTAGGCCTGTTTTATCTGTCATTGTGTGGTGTCTAGGCCTTTTACCAACAGGTTCATGTAAGGCCTCATTCCAAACAACCCTGTCTGTCCCAAAGAAGAAAGGGGAAAAAAAACTATGTACAGCGCATTCGGAAAGTATTTAGACCCCTTGACTTTTTCCACATTTCGTTACTTTACAGCTTTATTCTAAAATTGTTTTGTTTTTTCCTTCATCAACCTACACACAATACCCCACAATGACAAAGCAAAAACAGTTTTTTAGAAATGTTTGCAAATGTATAATAAAAAAACACATTTACATAAGTATTCAGACCCTTTACTCAGTACTTTGAAGCACCTTTGGAAGTGATTACAGCCTCAAGTCTTCTTGGGTATGATGCTACAAGCTTGTCACACTTGTATTTGGGGAGTCTCTCCCATTCTTCTCTGCAGATCCTCTCAAGCTCTGTCAGGTTGGATGGTGAGCGTCGCTGCACTGCTTTTTTCATGTCTCTCCAGAGATGTCTGATTGGGTTCAAGTCGGACTCTGGCTGGGCCACTCAAGGACATTCAGAGACTTGTCCCCACCTGCATTGTCTTGGCTGTGTGCTTAGGGTCGTTTTCCTGTTTGAAGGTGAACAATCGCCCCAGTCTGAAGTCCTCAGCGCTCTGGGGCAGGTTTTCATCAAGGATCTCTCTGTACTTTGCTCCGTTCCTCTCTTCCAGTCCCTGCTGCTGAAAAACATCCCCACAGCATGATGCTGCCACCACCATGCTTCACCGTAGGATGGTGCCAGGTTTTCTCCAGACATGATGCTTGGCATTCAGGCTAAAGAGTTCAATCTTGGTTTTGGACTAGAGAATTTTGTTTTTCATGGTCTGAGAGTTGCCTCTAGGTGCCTTTTGGCAAACTCCAAGTGAGCTGTCATGTGCCTTTTTACTGAGGAGTGGCTTCCGTCTGGCCACTCTACCATAAAGGCATGATTGGTGGAGTGCTGCAGAGATGGTTGTCCTTCTGGAACGTTCTCCCATCTCCACAGAGGTACTCTGGAGCTCTGTCAGAGTGACCATCGGGTTCTTGGTCAGATCCCTGACCAAGGCCCTTTTCCCCCGATTGCTCAGTTTGGGCAGGCGGCCAGCTCTAGGAAGAGGTGGTTCTAAACTTCTTCCATTTAAGAATGATGGAGGCCACTGTGCTCTTGGGGACCTTCAATGCTGCCAACATTTTTTGGTAACCTTCCCCGGATATGTGCCTCGACACAATCCTGTCTCGGAACTCTTGGTTTTTGCTCTGACATGCACTGTCAACTGTGGGACCTTTATATAGACAGCTGTGTGCCTTTCCAAATAATTTACCACTGGTGGACTCCAAGTGGTAGAAACATCTCAAGCATGATCACTGGAAACAGGATGCACCGGAGCTCAATTTCAAGTCTCATAGCAAAAGGTCTGAATACTTATGTTAGTAAGGTATTTCTGTTTTTTATAAATTAGCAAACATTTCTAAAAACCTGTTTGTTTTGTCATTATGGAGTATTGTGTGTAGATTGATGGGGCTGTAAAGTAACAAAAAAAGGGAAGGGGTCTGAATACTTTCCGAATGCCCTGTATATTACTCAGGCCTCTGTTGCTAAATGTAGGATATTCAACATGAAGTTCTATTAACTCTACAGCAGGAATTGTCAACTGGTGGCCCGTGGGCCAAATTCAATTTGATTTGGCCCACAATTCTTTTTTGAAATTCACCTAAAAATGATTTGAATGTAGAAAATATATATCCTAAGTATTTCCACTCATAAATAGACATGTGATCGTGTATCAACGTAATCAAGGTTTCAAAATACAATATCTATTTGTCTTCTTGCGTCAATTTGCAGAGTACAAATGATTTATAATTATGTTCCGGCCCCCCGACCATCGGCACAAGAAAAAAAACGTCCCGTCGGCTTCATCTAGTTGATGACACCCGCTCTACAGGAAGTAATGCATATTTAGTAGTAATATTGAACAGGGAAGGCAGAAGCTGTTGATTTTTAGCACCAGCCATCAACATGGTTTGCAACATGGAGATGTTTTTGTGACCAGGGTTGGGATCAATTCCATTCGTTAATCAAGACACTCCTATACATTTCAATTTATGAATAGAATTGTAACTCTCCCCAAATGGATATCATTGTTTGTTTATTGGCTATTTTTCTGAGCTCTAGGCTACATACTTGACAGTGCAGCACTGTCTCTGTCATATCCTACTCCTTTCGTCTCTAGGTATTATCAGTCTCCTGTCTGTACCCCTTTCAACCACAGCTCCCGTCACACTTAACCTGCTTAAGTGTGTGTGTGTGTGTCTGTCCCTGGCCAGGAGACAGAACACAGGCAGTAATGAGGCCCCTCAGAAACAATCAGTGTTTTTGTACTCTGAACTCTATAGAATTCATTAGGCATGCTATGTTTGGGCTCACCAAATTCCCTCGCCTTTGTTGTATGTACATGCATACTTCTCCTCCCGGTCATCATTTTACCACGGCCAAAGTTCCTCTGGTATTAAAGCTAGAGCAGGGCAGCAATTACCAAAGCATCAAGGGTAGGCCTATGGAATTGTGTGGAATTACTTGGCTATGGTTCTGTGTGAGTTTCCTTTTCAGCATTTGGGATGAGTTTTTCGAATGTGCTTTTTCCTATTCAAATCCATTTCAAGAGGAACTGAGCTTGCTGGATGTAAAGTTTTTCAAACACATCAATAGAAGAGTGGATCTTGAAACCAGTGTATCGCCGCCTACTAGGTTCTTATGTTTCTGAAAAAATGTACTTCCACTCATTTATTGGCCACGGTTGCCTGTTCAGTTCTGAGTGTTGGGGGGGATTCTACAGCGTGTTGGAGTTAAGTCTCAGCATTGCTTTCAAATCATTATGACAGATTCAAGTAAGGCCCTTACATGTACATGCTTTACACCTAGCCCTACTGTAATTCTGTATTCATTATCTTGGATAATCACACTTGTCCTTTAAGCCTTTACTCTTTGCTTGTGATGTTATCTTTAAGGAGTGATAGTTGGTTTGCATAAGGCTTTAATAATTTGATTGGCCTAGATTCTCTCAATGGTAATAGATTTTACAGAATGTGTAATAACATACAGTGCTTTCAGTAAGTACTCAGACCCCTTGACTTTTTCCACGTTTTGTTATGTTACAGCCTTATTCTAAAATGTATGAAATAGTTTTTTCCCCACCTAATCAATCTACACACAATACCCTATAATGACAAAGCGAAAACATGGTGGTGGCAGCTTCATGTTGTGGGGATGTTATTCAGCGGCAGGGACTGGGAGACTTGTCAGATATGAGGGAAAGATGAACACAGCAAAGAGGATCTGCAGAGAAGAATGGGAAAAACTCCCCAAATACAGGTGTGCCAAGCTTGTAGCGTCATACCCAAGATGACTCGAGGCTGCAATCACCGTCGAAGGTGCTTCAACAATGTACTGAGTGAAAGGTCTGAATATTATGTAAATGTGATATTTTTTAAAAATTGCTAAATTTATTTAACTGTTTTTGCTTGAACATTATGGGGTATTGTGTGTAGATTGATTAGGTGGGTGGGGAAACTATTTCATACATTTTAGAATAAGGCTGTAATGTAACAATGTGGAAAAATTCAAGGGGTCTGAATACTTTCCGAATGCATTTAATACCTTTTGGAAATACTTTTGGTGTATTTCTTTGTTGTGGTCTATGGCAATTCTCTGTCATTGAATAGAAATGGAGTTGTCAGGAAGAGATGGGGGGGGGGAGTGGCTGGTTGTTTTTGAGGTTGGTGACCAGTTATTATAGGAAACAGGAGATGGCCCATGTGTTCGTGACAGAACGAGAAGAGACTATTCCTGCCATTTTGTATTCTTCCTGTGCTTCCATGTTGCCATTTCCATGTGTTTTCTCAGTGGAAGGCCTGGACCTACGCAGCTGAGTAATGTGTAATTGATAGAACTGATCTATTCATTCAAGCTGATTTTTAAAGGTTTGGTGACCGGGCTGTTCTCTTAAGTACTGTTGTTGTGTTGTAGTAATGCCAGTCATTCCAGACTACAAGTAGGCTACCATATTCAACTTATAAATAACCTTGATTCAAATGAAAAAGTGCTTGTGACAAGCTGATAATACCCTATGGAACCTAAATACCCATAGTAGTACAGCCAGGAGCATACCCCTAACGAGATGTTCTGGTCAGATTAATTCTTGAGGCTGGACTATTTTCAAATGTACTTCCTCCTCATGATATGGCCTGAATCTATTCCACAAACATATCACTGAAAACCTATAACCTTTTATTTAAAATGCTTTGGTCCTTGTCTTTTGTACAGATTTCCTTGTTTATCAAGCAGAAAACATAAAATAGCAGTCCCAATCACACCTCTATAGCACATTCATGGGTCTTTGTCGATTAATTGTCATGTTGGCTCTCAGCAGAAGGCCATGTCACATGTCATCATCAGGAAGTGAGTGGAGGGGCCTGTGACTGTCAGCTGTATTGGCTGTCTGATAGTACACTCAACTGCTGTTTGTCTTCCAGGCTGGTCAGGCGCAACTGTCTGTCAGCTATCAATTTAGTGCTCAGTGCTGCAGGAGTTTAGGGCCTGTTATCCAGATATGGGGCTCATGATGAGTATAGGCTACTGTAGTTTGGACCCATGATGTTACACTGTCACATAGGCCAGAATGAAGTAGGATGATATGATGAATCAGCAAGGTATCAGATTACAGCATTATACATCATGTATATGAATGTGTCGAAAGATATATCTACTGTAAATCACGTCCAGATATGCTACTTATTTTGCTTTTTCAAGATGCACATAAGCTCAACTTTACATTTAAACTATTCAATCAGTGTGAGTAGTGAAGTCTCTGATGGGCATTGACTAGAGCAGTGAAGTCCGGTATAGTTTCTGACGTCGCCATGCGCAAGATTTGTTGAGAAGTGAGTAAGTAAGAGTTTATTTGTGCCTTGACTTATAATTCATCCCCGTCTGTCTGTTTACATACATCACTGTCTGTTCACATACATGGGTTATCCCAAACAGTACATACATCTTCTAAGCATGACTCCTAATTCTTTAGAAGCTCGTCAGTGACATTGTTTTGAATATTTCTCCAATCACTGCATCAGACTGAAAGTCGATAAGCTCAAGTTGCAGGTTAGTGGGAGCGTTATCCACATTGAAGGTGAAAGGAGAGGAAACCAACAGCATGACATTTTCCAACACTTTTAAATCCTCAAAATGACGAGAACTCACCATTCAAAGCACACAGCAGCGATTCATACTTCTCCCGCTGGTCATCTGATAGGGAACCGACTAGTAGTGTCGGAAGGTGGGTGAGATTGTTGGCTTCTACTTGGCGGGTCAGGAGGAGTAATTTTCCCTTGAAGGCTTTGACAAGGCTGTATATCTGATGTGCAAAAAGGCCCTTCCCTTGTAGTCTGGAATTCAGTTCATTCATGAGGGCCATGATGTCCACGGTGAAGGCCAAATCAGCCAACCATTCTTTATCTCGCAGTTGAGGGAAATCCACATATGTTCCTTTCATTTGCAAAAACTCTGCAATCTCCGACTTCCGTTCCCACACCCTTCTAAGCATCTTCCCCAAACTCAGCCATTGCATGTTTGTGTGGTAGGGGAGATCTGCGTGACCGGACTCTCTTCCAACAGTGAGACAAACCGCTTGTGGTTTAAATATTTTTCTCTTATGAAGTTTACCCCTTTAATGACCTGTTTCTCCAACATGACTCATTTTCAACACATTTTCCATTTCATTTTCAACACATTTACAGTGCACCTGATGAATAATGCAACTCAGGGAAATAATTTTCTGATCTGGGTTCAGCTCAGCTACTTGATCTTGTATCCTTTTTTTTCTTGCCCAAGTTTGGGCACCCATCAGTGGTCACACTGGATAACTTTTCAAAACTCAGTCCCAGCGCCTCCAATAAATATTTTCCTGTGGTTGTGCTCTTCATTTACTGCACTGAAGAAATCACCTCCAATTTCAAAGTCTGGGGTTACGCCTCGTAAGAATATCAACAACTGCGCCGTGTCACGTGCATCACTGCTCGCATCCAGGGCCAAGGAGAAATGGGTGAAATCCTTTACCTTGTCTTTCATCTGTTCCATATTCTCTGTGACGTCCTCAACACGCGGTGTCACTTCTCGTCTTGACAGGGAAACCTTTTCAAACAGCCCTTTCTTGTCGGGGCAAAATATTGCTGCAGAGTCGATTTAAGAACAAATTCTTATTTTCAGTGACGGCCTAGGAACAGTGGGTTAACTGCCTTGTTCAGGGGCAGAACAACAGATTATTTATTTTTTTACCTTGCTAGCTCGGGGATTCAATCTTGCAACCTTTGGGTTACTATTCCTATGCTCTAACCACTAGGCTACCTGCCGTCCCAACCTAAAAAGTTATTTCTATTGACATTGTCAACTATGTACAAATAATCTACATATTTTACGTATTTTTTTCTATAAAACACAGGCTATGCATATCCTGTCTGCAACCAACTTTAAACATTGTATCAACTTTGGTCCAGCCAGAAGCTCGTGCTAGCAAACTTGCAACATTGAAAAAAAATGTAGGGCCCTCTTTACACCAGTGAGCTTGAGACAGACACAGCAGTAGGCTATTTTTCCCTAGAGATAAGAGCTCATCAAGTAGATCTATTTTATGACATTTCCACTGGATCAGGGCATGACATTTTTCCCTTTCACGCTGAGTGGTTATAGAAAAGGGAGAGAGCTGGAAAGATCTTTCAGATACATTGATGAACTATTGTCATTCTCAATGGATGTAAAAACAGACTTTGTTTGCCTGCTGTTTGAGGTGAAGAAAACAACATTACTTTGAGAAGCTCCACAGGTCATTAGTAGTAGTTCATTAAGCCAATCGGAAATAATATCCGATCCACAATTGTGCACATATTTATATGCCTACATTTGCAGGCAGGCCAGGTAGTCTATAGGCCTACTTTTACACATAATCAGAGGTGTGTCCTTACTCAACATTGACAAGTAGCGCTTCAAACAAATGACTAAATTGAATGAAATAAACCCAAACTTGTTTCTCACATGTGTAGCATAGGTTGTATGCTGTGCAAGCAACGTGTCCACTCCAACAATGAGAACGGTGAAAGACTGGAATAATATATTGAATGCATTAATAGAAATGACCATAACCAAACAAACATTGTAGATTAGGAATTCAAAGTAAATGTAGGCTACTACTGGTGATATATGTAATGGGGAACTGATAGGGCTTCCGAGTGGCACAGGAGTCTAAGGCACTGCAGCTCAGTCCTAGATGCGGCACTATACAGCCTGGATTCGAACCAGGTACTATCAGATCCGGCCATGATTGGGAGTCCCATAGGGTAGCGCACAATTGGACCAGCATCGTCTGGGTTTGGCCGGAGTAGGCCGTCATTGTTTTTACATTTTTATTTTATTTAACCAGGCATTTCAGTTAAGAACAAATTATTATTTACAATCAAGGCAAACAATTCACACAATGAAGTTATGAAACAATGCATGTGGACCAATTGGGAGAGGGCACATTCTGTAGAGATGTGTATTTTGGCCACAATTCCCTTCTTGGACTGTGCCATTCACACAGCCTCCAATGGATTAGTTCACTGAAAAGGGTACAAATCAGACAGGTGTCTCGTGTGCCATCATTCTTTTATTTCTCTATCTCACACACTGCTTGACAAATAAATCACTGTTGACCAACAGCCCATCGACCAAACGATTAACTAGTCAACTAATTGGGATCAGCCCTAGTTGAAATATCTCAAATTGGAAAATTACAATCCTAGCAGCAGTCATGGTTTACAATAGTGCATTCCTCTGTCCAATGTTAAGAAACTGTTTTTTTATTGGTTGTGGGAAAGTCATGCCATGCGTAAGGGAAGTTAAAAATGTCCATACTTAAGTAATGCCAATGCACCGTGTCTGTAACACAGGAAATCCAATTATTGTGTGCTCCAGGTGTAAAGGTCCATTGTGTTTAATTATTTACCACCTCGAGTCATTTCCCATCCCTCATCACACTTCCTCCTTCTCTCCTCTTATCTCACTACTTCGTTTTCTTCTGCACGCTTCAGTCTTTGCCTCTCTCCTTGCTCCCTCCTTGACTGTGTGTGTCGGTCTCTGTCTGCATTTCTGTCGAGTGTGTATCTATGTACAGTTGAAGTCGGAAGTTTACATACACTTTGGTTGGAGTCATTCAAATGTGTTTTTCAACCACTCCACAAATTTCTTGTTAACAAACTATAGTTTTGGCAAGTCGGTTAGGACATCTACTTTCTGCATGACACAAGTCATTTTTACCAACAATTGTTAGATTATTTCATTTATAATTCACTGTATCACAATTCCAGTGGGTCAGAAGTTTACATACACTAATTTGACTGTGCCTTTTTAAACAGCTTGGAAAATTCCAGAAAATTATGTAATGGTTTTAGAAGCTTCTGATAAGCTAATTGGAGGTGTATCTGTGGATTTATTTCAAGGCCTACCTTCAAACTTAGTGTCTCTTTGCTTGATATCATGGGGAAATCAAAAGAAATCAGCCAAGACCTCAGAAAAAAAATTGTAGACCTCCAAGTCTGGTTCATCCTCGGGAGCAATTTCCAAATGTCTGGAGGTACCACGTTCATCTGTACGAACAATAGTACGCAAGTATAAACACCATGGGACCATGAAGCCGTCATAGTGCTCAGGAAGGAAATGCGTTCTGTCTCCTAGAGATTAATGTACTTTGGTGTGAAAAGTGCAAATCAATCCCAGAACAACAGCAAAGAACCTTGTGAAGATGCTGGAGGAAACGGGTACAAAAGTATCTATATCCACAGTAAAACGAGTCCTTTATCGACATAACCTGAAAGGATGCTCAGCAAGGAAGACGCCACTGCTCCAAAACCGCCATAAAATAGCCAGATCACGGTTTGCAACTGCACATGGGGACAAAGATTGTACTTTTTGGAGAAATGTCCTCTGGTCTGATGAAACGACAATAGAACTGTTTCGCCATAATGACCATCATTATGTTTGGAGGAAAAAGGGGGATGCTTGCAAGACGAAGAACATCATCCCAACCGTGACGCACGGGGGTGGCAGCATCATGTTGTGGGGGTGCTTTGCTGCAAGAGGGACTGGTGCACTTCACATAATAGATGGCATCATGAGGCAGGAAAATAATGCTTCAATATATCCACATCATCTCAAGACATCAGTCAGGAAGTTTAAGCTTGGTCGCAAATGGGTCTTCCAAATGGACAATGACTCCAAGCGTACTTCTAAAGTTGTGGCAAAATGGCTTAAGTACAATAAAGTCAAGGTATTGGAGTGGCCATCACAAAGCCCTGACCTCTATCCCATAGAAAATTTGTGGGCAGAACTGAAAAAGCGTGTGCGAGCAAGGAGTCAGGTTTGTAGGCCTCAGGTACACTTGCTCTATCAGCAGGAATGGGCCAAAATTCACCCAACTTATTGTGGGAAGCTTGTGGAAGGCTACCTGAAACGTTTGACCCAAGTTAAACAATTTATAGGCAATGCTACCAAATTCTAATTGAGTGTATGTAAACTTCTGCCCCACTTTTGATGAAAGAAATAAAAACTGAAATAATTCTCTACTATTATTCTGACATTTCACATTCTTAAAATAAAGTGGTGATCTGAACTGACCTAAGACAGGGAATTTTTACTAGGATTATGTCAGGAATTGTGAAACTGAATTTAAATGTATTTTGCTAAGGTGTATGTAAACTTCCGACTTCTACTGTGCCTGCCTGGGTGTGCTTGATTCTGTATGCGCTGTGTGTGTGTGTGTTTTGTTTGTCGTACCCAAGAGGCTCAGTGTGGTTTAGTGGCTGAAACGGTTCATCTATCTCAGCATCTTGGAACATTCATCATAACTACGTCCCATTGTCACACGCTTGCCTGCCTGTGCCTCTCCAGTAGGTCTGTGTATTTAAGGTGCATCTACTGCAGCAGCAGAGACCAGTGTTTGCCTCGAGACCCATACCGAGGTGTAAATATGCCATTGATACTGGGTCTTCAGCTTCATTCCGACCTGTGTGCGGTTCGTCTGCGCCTGTGACAAGCGTGACCGTTCCAGTGAGTGTGATCCGGCTGTAGAGTTCTGTGAGCCCGGGCAGGCAGGGTGAGAAACGGAACTATTGGGGCAATGCCAACAAAATGATGATGGCACACAGTCAAATATTGCACCTACATACACATGCGCGCGCACACACACACACACAGCTCTCATACAGCCTGTGTCATTTGTATAGCTCCGCCAGTCACTAATTAGAATTCATCCAGCAAAGCGTCAGTGTCATGTTTAATTCAGACGTGACCTGTGTGTGTCAGAGCGATCGAAAGAACGAGGAAAAGAGAAGTGTTTGAGAACCGGATGGATAGAATGATGCGGAGGTGGTTTCGGGGATGTATAAAAACAGGACTGTGTGTTGAGGTCATGTGGGCAGATGGAACAGCCCCTATTAATATCACTATTTCTCAGTGTGTTCTTGTAGATAATGTTGCCTGACTGTATATGTAACACTGTTCAGTTGCTACTGTCTATTTATATACAAACACATAATATTCACATTCCCCTCTAACCCCACTGTGACAGTTACATCACCAACTGCATGTACTGTAGATGGTCTTTCTCACAGATCATATCTGTCTGTAGTGCCATGGTTTTCTGTGGTTTATTATGTTCTGGCACTGTTTCTGTGGTAAGGTTATAATCGGACTCAGTTCTCTCAAATGCTATGCCCTATTTCTCCCTCTTTCAATGAGCATATACAATACGGTCTGTCTGTCTACTAGCATGCCTCTTCTACTCTCTCGTTCTCCCTCTCAGTCCTGTACTGCCTGTTCATGCTCCACCTCCTCTCTCCCATTTATCTATGGCATTTGTCACCCTGGCAACGCAAGCTGCGGCCATTCTATATTGCCATTAGGATTCCAGGATAAGGAAGAGGTCCATACACAGCACTAGCTTTCTCTCTTACTCCTGACACTGAGTGTACAAAACATTAGGAACACCTGTTCTTGCCATGATAGACTGACCAGGTGAACCCAGGTGAAAGCTATGATCTCTTATTGACGTTACCTGTTAAATCCACTATAATATGGGTAGATTAAGGGGAGGAGACTGATTTTAAAGGATGTTTAAGCCTTGAGACAATTGAGACATGGATGGTTTATGTGTGCCATTGAGGGTGAATGGGCAAGACAAAATATTTAAGTGTCTTTGAACGGGGTATGGTAGTAGGTGACAGGCGCAACAGTTTTGAGTGTGTCAAGAACTGGGCCAGCATACTTGTGGAACACTTTTGACACAAACGAATTGAGGCTATTCTGAGGCCAAAAGGGGGTGCAACTAAATATTAGGAAGGTGTTCCTAATGTTTTGTACATTTGGTGTATATATTCACCTTAGCTTTGACGTTGTAATGGACCATATCACTTTTTCATTCATTTGACATTCTCTCTTTCTTTGACTGTATCTAAGAGACGGCTCACACTGTAGCAAACAAACACTTTCATCCACAGCTGTGAGAGATTCTGCCTACATGATTGACTGTGTGTAAGGAGTAGGGGGTGGTACTTCAAGGCACTAAATCAGTAAGTGTGGTTACTAACACATGTTTGAAGATTTGCTAATGGTTGTTTGCAAGTTCAGAAACCAATGGTTCCTGCTACTATTTTGTGTTCTGTAGAGCTGCTGTCTACTTTAAGGCTGGTTAAAAAATTGGAATTGAAATGTTGTGCGTTACATGCTGATCAAACAGGCTCCGCGTGTCATTGTGCGCATGTTGATTGTTTATCTCCACCAGACACGTTCATGACACGCAGGTTAAAATGCCAAAACCAACTGTGAACAAACTATACTATATATAAAAAAGTGTGGACACCCCTTCAATTAGTGGATTCGGGCCACACCCTTTGCGGACGGGTGTATAAAATCAAGCACACAGCCATGCAATCTGCATAGACAAACATTGGCAGTAGAATGGCCTTACTGACGAGCTCAGTGACTTTCAACGTGACACCGTCATAGGATGCCACCTTTCCAACAAGTAATTGCTACAAATTTCTGCTCAGCGAGAGCTACCCCGGTCAACTGTAAGTGCTGTTATTGTGCAGTGGAAACATCTAGGAGGAACAGCTCCTGTAGCACGTAAAAAAATCTTCTGTCCTCGGTTGCAACACTCACTACCTGGAAGGAACGTCAGCACAACTTTTCGTCGGGAGCTTCATAAAATGGCCGAGCAGCCGCACACAAGCCTAAGGTCAACATGCGGAATGCCAAGCATCAGCTGGAGTGGTATACAGCTCTCCACCATTTGACTTTGGAGCAGTGGAAACGCGTTCTCCTTGAGTGATGAATCACACTCACCATCTGGCAGTCTGACGGACAAATCTGGGTTTGGTGGATGCCAGAAGAACCCTATCTGCCCGACTGCATAGTGTCAACTGTAGAGTTTGGTGTAGGAATAATAATGGTCTGGGGCTGTTTTTCATGGTTCGGGCTAGGCCCCTTAGTTCCAGTGAAGAGATCTTAACGCTAAAACATGACGTTCTAATGTAGCTGATTTTGTGCTTCTAACTTTGGTAACAATTTAGTGAAGGCCCTTTCCTGTTTCAGCATGACAATGCCCCCGTGGACAAAGCGAGGTCCATACAGAAATGGTTAGTCGAGATCGTTGTGGAAGATATTGACTGGCCTTCAGAGCCCTGACCTCAACCCCATCGAACACTTTTGAGATGAATTGGAATGCCAACTGCTCAACTTTAGTGCCCAACCTCACTAATGCTCTTGTGGCTGTATGGAAGCAAGTCCCTGCAGCAATGTTCCAACTAGAGGTCAACCGATTTAATCGGAATGGCCGATTTCATGTTTTCATAATCAGAAATCGGTATTTTTGGACATTTATTATTTTTTACACCTTTTTTATTTAATCTTTATTTAACTAGGCAAGTCAGTTAAGAACACATTCTTATTTTCAATGACGGCCTAGGAACGGTGGGTTAACTGCCTCGTTCAGGGGCAGAACGACAGATTTGTATCTTGTCAGCTCGGGGGATTCAATCTTGCAACCTTACAGTTAACTAATCCAACGCTCTTCCACTCTTCTGGGAAGGCTTTCCACTAGATGTAGGAACTAGAGGTCAACCGATTATGATTTTTCAATGCCAATACCGATTATTGGAGGACCAAAAAAAGCCGATACCGATTTAAAATCGGCCGATTTTATATTTATTTATTTATTTGAAATAATGACAATTACAACAATACTGAAAGAACACTTAATTACATTGCTTACATTACATTGCACTCCACGAGGAGCCTGCCTGTTACGCGAATGCAGTAAGCCAAGCTAAGTTGCTAGCTAGCATTAAACTTATCTTTATAAAAATCAATCAATCATCATAATCACTAGTCAACTACACATGGTTGATATTACTAGTTTATCTTGCGTGTCCCGCATTGCATAATCTATGCAGTGCGTATCGTTGCTCCAATGTGTACCTAACCATAAACAGCAATGCCTTTCTTAAAATCAATACACAGAAGTATATATTTTTAAACCTGCATATTTAGCTAAAAGAAATCCAGGTTAGCAGGCAATATTAACCAGGTGAAATTGTCATCTCTATTGCGTTCATTGCACGCAGAGTCAGTGTATATGCAACAGTTTGGGCCGACTAGTTTGCCAGAATTTTACGTAATTATGACATAACATTGAAGGTTTGCAATGTAGCAGGAATATTTAGACTTATGGATGCCACCCGTTAGATAGAATTCGGAACGGTTCCGTATTTCACTGAAAGAATAAACTTCTTTTGTTTTCGAGATGATAGTTTCCGGATTCGACCATATTAATGACCGAAGGCTCGTATTTCTGTGTTATTATGTTATAATTAAGTCTATGATAGCAGTCTGGCTGAGTGGTGGTAGGCAGCAACAGGCTCGTAAGCATTCATTCAAACAGCACTTTTGTGCGTTTTGCCAGCAGCTCTTCGTTGTGCTTCAAGCATTGCGCTGTTTATGACTTCAAGCCTATCAACTCCCGAGATTAGGCTGGTGTAACCGATGTGAAATGGCTAGCTAGTTAGCGGGATGCGCGCTAATGGCGTTTCAAACATCACTCACTCTGAGACTTGGAGTGGTTGATCCCCTTGCTCTGCATGGGTAACGCTGCTTCGAGGGTGGCTGTTGTCGATGTGTTCCTTGTTCTAGCCCAGGTAGGAGCGAGGAGAGGGACGAAAGCTATACTGTTACACTGGCAATACTAAAGTGCCTATAAGAACATCCAATAGTCAAAGGTTAATGAAATACAAATGGTATAGAGAGAAATAGTCCTATAATTCCTATAATAACTACAACCTTGAAGACTCATGTCAAAAGGAACCACCAGCTTTCATATGTTCTCATGTTCTGAGCAAGGAACTTAAACGTTAGCTTTCTTACATGGCACATATTGCACTTTTACATTCTTCTCCAACACTTTGTTTTTGCATTATTTAAACCATATTGAACATGTTTCATTATTTGAGGCCAAATTGATTTTATTGATGTATTATGTTAAAATAAGTTTTTTCAGTATTGTTGTAATTGTCATTATTTCAAATAAATAAATCGGTATCGGCGTTGAAAAATCATAATCGGTTGACCTCTAGTTCCTACATCTTGTGGAAAGCCTTCCCGGAAGAGTGGAAGCTGTTATAGCAGCAAAGGGGAGACCAACAGCATATTAATGCCCATGATTTTGGAATGAGATGGTTATGTAGCGTTTGAAATTTGAGGACCGGTCCTAACACAAACATTCATGGACATTAAGAGTTTGCTGTTGCTAGGTTATTTGTCCTGGGAGATTAAGATTGGGTTATTGTACTTGAAATGCATATGGGCATTTTTATTTTTTATTTTATTTTTTTTGCTGGATTTTTGTATAATTTTTTTATTGGGCAGCAGGGTAGCCTAGTGTTTGGACTGGACTAGTAACCAAAAGGTTGCAAGTTCAAACCCCCGAGCTGACATGGTATAAAATCTGCCGTTCTGCCACTGAACAGGCATTTCACCCAATGTTCCTAGGCCGTCATTGAAAATAAGAATGTGTTCTTAACTGACTTGCCTAGTTTTATAAAGGTAAAATAAAAAATCAATTTCAGTCAAATCAGGTTTTCTCGACTCGGAAAAGAAATCTACTGGTGAAAGCAGTTTATTTAATTGTATATATTTTTTTATTAATCTCTCCTCGTTTGTTGTCTTGTTCTTCTGTGGATTATATATGGCTGTTGGTAACCACATTATCGCCACCAACTGGACTGGAACGATGTCCACACATCTTTCAAACACCCACGTGGGTTAATATGCTCGTTTTATAAACCAATGAGTAGATGGGAGAGGCGGGACTTGCAGCGCGTCAGGTGCCTAAAATAGAACCAAGTTCGATTTTAGCGCCTGGCTACGTAAACGCCCACGAGGAATTTGAATGAAATTATTGAATAACGTGTCAATTTATTTTGCAATGGTTTAGTCAGCATGTTAGTGGAATAACTCCAATCCATGCTCATCTAACAGTGTTGCTTCCGTTCCTATCTCAGGCTTGAACCAGTGACCCTTTTAAACACATCAACAACAGTCACCTTCGAAGCGTCGTTACCTATCGCTCCACAAAAAGAGCGACAAGGGAAACAACTACTTCAAGGTCTCAGAGCGAGACATGTCACCGATTGACACGCTACTCGCGCGTACTGCTAACTAGCTAGCTATTTCACATCGGTTACGCACAAATCTCCTCTCTGTATATGATAATGTATGCGAGTGGTTGTCTGTCTCCTCCACTGTAGTAGGATTCTAATATTAACTGGCTGGGCTTTAATCAGGCATGTGGTCAGTCTGTCCCACACCTCAATGAGGGGCATTAACAAGGCTATCCCTCCTCCCCTCCTATCACAAAACACACCCATGTAAACCCACACACACCTACAATTGGGCAATTCCACAGTAATGCAATTATTCTTTGATTAAGATTTTTTACTTTAAAATGTATGCCAAACAGACTTCAGAGTTTAACAGACCATATGGGGTGGCAGGGAAGCCTACTGGTTAGAGCGTTGTGGTTAGAGCGTTGGACTAGTAACCGGAAAGTTGCAAGTTCAAACCCCCAAGCTGACAAGGTACAAATCTGTCGTTCTGCCCCTGAACAGACAGTTAACCCACTGTTCCTAGGCCATCATTGAAAATAAGAATTTGTTCTTAACTGACTTGTCTAGTTAAATAAAAAAAATATATAATTCTATGCACAAAGACCACTTTGAACAATTTACACTGAACTTCACAAAAACATATTTGCTGGAAGAACTGTGTAGACTGCAAATGCAAAGTTTGGTAACTGAATTACAGTAAAATCTCCCTCAGTATTTTATGAGACCACGTTTTCCAAAAGCTCTTAAATATCTTCCCCTGAATTAAGATTCAAAGATGTCTGCAGAAAGACACCTTGACTTTGAAATGTTTTATTTTGTTAACGGAATTTCGTCATGGGTCCCTGATTTGTACTATACAGAAATGTATAATTATGGATATTAATGTCCTTCTCTTCATGGTGATGTATCCTGAACACAAAGGTAGAAATATACAATATCCTTCTTTTGTAATGAGCTCTGCCCCCAAACACTGTATTTGGTTGGTTCAGACGAGACCAAATCAGGTACAGTAGGCACTACTCGAGTGTGTTCTACTGTACTCTACTTTTATTTTACTGTTTTGAAAAAACAATAGTATACTATGTTATAAATAATATAGTATTCACTGTAGTGTTTTTGGGGACTTTACTGTAGTATTCACTGTCGTAAAAAATACTTGTTAAGACTGTGTAGTATTTACATTTTAATGTGCACCTGGGGGGGCCAAGGACTAGGACCAAGTTTGGGAAACTGGTCTAAGAAACTTTTTCCATCTATTTGAACAGAAATCAAAGCCTTTGCTTCTTCCTAATTTTGGGATGGAAACTTGTTTAAACAGGTATATGGGTCTTTCTATAAATAATAATATAATAATAATATATCCCATTTAGCAGACGCTTTTGTCCAAAGCGACTTACAAGTCGGCTGGGGCCACTACTTTTACATATGGGTGGCCCTAGCGGGAAGCGAACCCACGACGCTTGGCGTTGCAAGCACCATGCTCTACCGACTGAGCCACACAGGACCCCTAAATAAGGACCCCATAAATAATGGGGCCAATGTGTAACATCGTGATCAAAATTTCTAAATGGTTTGAAACAAAAATCTTAAAGATTATCATGCAGTGTACTTAGAGGAATAAAACTGAATATATGCATATTGGCCCATAACTCCACCTATACAACAACATAGAACTACACATACTCTAAGCAGGGTTCATAAAGACATTGGCAAGCAAAATTCAAGGACTTTCAGGGACTTCTTCAAGCACTTCATTGTAATGGTCAAGGACCTCAATGTTATATAATTGTACATATAGGGCCTAATCTAGAACCCTACTGCTCCAAAAAACATGCAAAAAGTATCAAAGTAGGACATTACCACTTTAAGAATAATTGTTTTGTTTAGGCCTTGCCAATGCAGCGATATAAAAATTATTACATTCTAAAATGTGAGAATAATGTGGACATTGCCTGACAAAATAAATCTCCATGCATCCAGTCTTTCTGTAGCCTATGGGGACGATGCAGGGACACATAAAGCCATGACGAGCTGTAGCATTCATCTCACCATTTGAATCTCACCATCGCTGTTTTTATAATGAGAAAGTGACCAAAAACCAGGTTCCTTTTTTTATTTAAGGATTTGTATAGATGGCCAAGTTGAAGCCAATAATCCTCATCTTCCTAATAATCACACATGGTTTTACCGCAAAAGAGAAGCCCAACGCACTTCCATTGAAACGGCGGGAAACAAACGAAAGTGGCTACATCTCTCACAAAAAAACAATCAAAAAGGAATTCACGGATAATTATAAGGGAGCAGGAGAACCTCTTGCAAAGCTGTCATCAAGGCAAAGGGTGGCTACTTTGAAGAATCTCAAAAATAAAATATATTTTGATTTAACACTTTTTTTGGTTCCTACATGATTCTATGTTATTTCATAGTTTTGATGTCTTCACTATTAAAAATGAAGAAAAACCCTGGAATCAGTAGGTGCGTCCAAACTTTTGACTGGTACTATATATAAATTAATGACATTATCCTACGAACTTCACATGTTGGTGCTCATGGGTCCTTTTAAATGGAAATGCCCAAACCCTGCACTCTTGTACTTGCTGTAGCTCCTACCCAATTTCCACAGCAGAGCTCCCCTCCAATCCGCTGCCAGAATGTTGGGATGAACTCTACCAGATTCTACCGTGTGTCTCAATGTGCACCATGTCACTGTACCCTCTACTAAACTAGGACAGCGTGCTGGGTGGCCTGGAAAATTTTAATTCCCTCTCGCTTTGTCTCGCTCCTTCTCTCGCATTGTTACTCTTTCCGTTGTGCACTTTCTCTCCCGCACAGACAGAATTGCAAACAGACACCATTTTTTTCAACACTATATTAATACACTCTCACTACTCTCTTGAGGAAAAAAATCATAAAAACCAACAGCAAATGCTCAAATCCTCTTCAGCTGAGTCATTTCCGTGTCATTGTCCTGTTTTTGGAGTGAGAGAGCGCTCAGACAATTTGGTTCTGTGGTCTCTGTCCTGTTGAAGTGTGCAGTGGTGAATGAGAAGAGCCTGGTGCCTGAATCGGCCCTCTGTTGGCCTGTCTCAGTGCCCAGAGAGGAGGACAGCAATCACTTCTTGAATAATACAGGCCTTCATAGCCACGGGTGGGCAGAGAGAGAGGGGCAGCCCTGACGTCTCAGCCCAGATCTACACAGAGAGGAAGCTAACCCCGCGGCTAGTCTGATTTTATTGATACACTCTCGTGGCATGGAGATGTCCTGCTTTAGGAGTCTATGGGCCACGTGGTGAAATGCTTTGGCGTGATTAAGTTGATCAGGGAACTTGGGAGAGAGCGAGGGTTTTAGACATTTAAAAGAGCTGATTTGTAAAGCTGATGGTCTTTTGGGGCTGTAGCTCCAGTGATATGGCTTTAGACTGGATTTAATAACTTTTAAAAATAGTATTTGTGCTCCTCATTTGGTCTTTGTCACTGGAAGGCCACGGCTGTCACTCTGGTTCAGCCATGACCAGGCCAAACACACAACTAATACACTGTCTTGATAGATCTCATGATTAAAAAACACGTTTTGTCCCTAATATGATATCTGCATCTTTCTTGGGTTTTAATGTAATTTTAATTGTAAGGAATTAAAATGACTGATTTTATAAAACTGTCTAATTATAGTGCTTAGATTATTAATAGAGTTCAATGCATGCCCTTTCCCTTCTGAAAGCACATGCTTATTATGATGATGAACTGCAAAATGCACCACAAGTGAAAATGAAAGCACTTTCGAAATCAGCGTTAAGGCAGCAAGCCTCAATGGGTTTTTGTTTTATCAAAGCATACAATATCATCGGGGCTGAGAAGTTGAGAAATGACTTGAGTTATTGAATGTATGAGATACAGCCTATTCTCATTTTGTACATGTACGCTTAATTGTCACAGCTTATTAGCCATTAAAGGTCAATGTTTTGAGCTTCATTAAGCCTTCAGACTATTGAGGTTGGCTGTTGTGAAGTTGATAGTCATGTTCTGCAACATGTTGCCACAAAGTCTCACCCCACAGTGGCATGTTTGTGCAGCGCTGGGGTGTTGTCAAACGGAGATGTCGTACAACTAGCTCTCCAGCCATCAATCACAATGCCAGCAGCCCCTGCAAGGCTGCCACCTGCCCTGTGCCATGATACTAGAGGCCAACACTGGAAAATTAAACTCACAGGTCAAGCACATATTCTCATATTAACAAGTACCTTTAAGGTAACCCCAATATATCAAGATAATGTGCTTGTGTAGGCTACTAGGTTCAGTTTGGGTCACGTACACATACCATATAATGCTGGTGTTGAAATTCATCCAATCAAACTAGGCCAGCCTGACAATGCGATAAGCCAAATTACATTTAATGATACAGTAATAAGGAAACACATTTCTTTGTTATTGTTCAATGTGGTCAGATAACTATTCTGTCATCATAGGGGAGTAAAGTACAGTATGCACAATAAACCGGCGGTATTTTAATTCTGCAGCTTTGAATCTTTTGTGGCAGTACTATCATACTAAACTGACTTTGTCGTGCTGAGGAAGAAAATTAGTATTGTGGCAAGCAGAGCTAGGGGAAATCCCAATCATTGAGTTAGCCTGATGTCAAGCTTTGTACATGAATTAACATGAAGCTGACATTTTCTCTCTGGTACACTTACCAATTGGAAGTGCTGATAGGAGATCAATTCAAATCATAGCACTCAACCCTTAAAAGAACCATAGAAAACAGCAGGCCTACCATTTCACCACTGAGTCTTATGTTTGAGTGTTTTTAAATCACTGACGGACTTCTCCGTTCCCCCTCACTCAGCTGAAGATATCGTTCAACGAGTCGAGCATGCAGAGCAGCTATGAGTACCCCTCAGAGAGCAGCGTGTGGGACAGCGGAGAGGAGGAGGATGCTGAGGAGGCGGCGGCGGAAGGGAAGGGAGGAGGTCAGGAGGAAGATCAGCCCAGCATGGTGGGCCGCATCCACATCCCTCGTCCGAGCTACACCAGCAACGGCACTGGTGAGAGAGGGAATGGGGGGAGGGGAAAGGAAGGCAGGAAACGTATAGAATGAGAGGAAGAGGGAGGGGATGGAATTGGAGTGAGAAGAGGACAGAGTTAAAGGGAAAGTAATCGAACTGACTAAATGAAACATATTCTAATGGTGAAGAGGGTAAGATACGGGAAAGTAATGAATTCCTACAACCTATTAGTAATCTGGAAATGGCTGCATGGTGGTTTGGCACTGAACTGCTACTGTTTGATGTAGCATGGGAGACACCTACTGGTCAGAGTTAGCATTACATCCTAATGAAGAAACCGCTGGGGGTCGCAGGCAAACTATCTTTCAGTGAGTTGTAACTAAACTTAACTGTCATTTTTATTTGCTCTCCCATAAATGTCTCCCCATTTAAACAGTAGACATGCAGTATAATTAGATTTGTTATTCATTACACAGTTTATTGCCAATCTTTAATCAACGTGTACATGAGCTCGTGCAAAAAAATTATGTATAATAAATAACCAATGTGCTACAGACTTGCATTGTGCTTTCCCCATTCCTATGCCTTCAGATCTGTCCAGTTACATTCCCAAGCACACTGTGGATTTTAACAGCTGGCAGGAACATAAGCTTGATGACCCTGTTTACCAGGGGGACACCAATTTCCAGCGCACACAGATGTCAGGGGAAGTTATGGTAAGGCAACAGTACCAGTCAAAAGTTTGGACACCTACTCATTCAAGGGTTTTTCTTTATTTTTACCATTTTCTACATTGTAGAATAATAATGAATACATCAAAACTATGGAATCATGTAGTAAAAAAAAAAGTGTTAAACAAATCAAAATATATTTGAGATTCTTCAAAGTAGCCACCCTTTGCCTTGATGACAGCTTTGCACACTCTTAGCATTCTCTCAAAAAGCTTCACCTGGAATGCTTTTCTAGCAGTCTTGAAGGAGTTCCCACAAATGTTGAGCACTTGTTGGCTGCTTTTCCTTTACTGCGGTCCAACTCATCCCAAACCATCTGTTGGGTGGAGGCCAGGTCATCTGATGCAGCACTCCATCACTATCCTCCTTGGTCAAATAGCCCTTATATAGCCTGGAGGTGTGTTTTGGGTCATTGTCCTGTTGAAAAACAAATGATATTCCCACTAAGCGCAAACCAGATGGGATGGCGTATCGCTGCAGAATGCTGTGGGAGCCATGCTGGTTAAGTGTGCCTTGAATTCTAAATAAATCATGACAGTGTCACCAGCAAAGCACCTCCACACTATCACACCACCTCCATGCTTCACGGTGGGAACCACACATGCAGAGTTCATCTGTTCATCTACTCTGCATCTCACAAAGACATGGCGGTTGTAACCAAAAATCGCTAATTTGGACTCATCGTTTCCACTAGTCTATTGTCCATTGCTCATGTTTCTTGGCCCAAGCAAGTCTCTTCTTATTATTGGTGTCCTTTAGTAGTGGTTTCTTTGCAGCAATTTGACCATGAAGGTCTGATTCACACAGTCTCCTCTGAACAGTTGATGTTGAGATGTGTCTGTTACTTGAACTCTGAAGGATTTATTTGGGCTACAATTTCTGAGGGTGGTAACTATAATGAACTCATCCTCTGCAGCAGAGGTAACTCTGGGTCTTCCTTTACTGTGGAGGGTCCTCATGACAGCCAGTTTCATCATAGTGTTTGATGGTTTTTGTGACTGCACTTAAACTTTTTTTTTTTAATTCTTGACATTTTATGAATTGACTGACCTTCATGTCTTAAAGTAATGGACTGTTATTTCTCTTTGCTTATTTGAGCTGTTCTTGCCATAATATGGACTTGGTCTTTCATCAAATAGGGCTATCTTCTGTATACCACTCCTACCTTGTCACAACACAACTGATTGGCTCAAAGGCATTAAGAAGGAAAGAAATTGCACAAATTTAACAAGGCACACCTGTTAATTGAAATGCATTCCAGGTGACTACATCATGATGCTGGTTGAGAGAATGCCAAGAGTGTGCAAAGCTGTCATAAAGGCAAAGGGTGGCTACTTAGAATAATCTCAAATATAAAATATATTTAGATTTGTTTAACGCTCTTTTGGTTGCTACATGATTTTGATGTCTTCAATGTAGAAAAATAAAGAAAAACCCTGGAATGAGTGTGTCCAAACTTGTGACCCGGTACTGTATATATGACAAATTCATTCCTCAACCTCAACTTTTGTGGGGCTACTTTAAAAGTATCAGAATGGCATAACAGCACATCATTTACTAAAGTAACTCTATTTCTCTCTCTCCACCCTTACCCTGCTCTTCATTTTATATATATATCAGCTCACCCCAGCAGACAGCTCCTTGCTGTCAGATTTCAGCAGTGATCCTGCTCTGTACTTCTGATATGCCTGGACCAAACAGGAATGACCACTGCCCTACAGCTTGGACTCAGAACCACAGTTACACAACCCAGGCTGGGACCAGACTCCTACCAGTGCCCGCCCAGTGAGACATAACAGAATTGGACCTCAAGTCGCACTCCAACACAATCAAAGCACTCTTTTTTTCACACCTTGTTTAATTTGATACATAGACACCAACCAACCACAACCCAAGCAGCTGGACTGTCCTCACCTTACATGTACAGTTGATCTGTCTGTTCTCTCAACCACTACCAATTCCTCTCACTGACTGCCATTGAGCGGTGAAGTCTGAACCAGATCTCTGACAGACTGTATTTGATTGTCCAAAGAAATCTGAGCTTGAAAGATAATCATGCATTATAATGCTGTTTTCCAGGCTTTACGATCTCTAGAAGGCGGCTATCTGGCTCCATTCTGTCTGCCTTGATGTCTCTCTGTCTCCATCATTGTTGTCATATTATATATACTGCGTATGTATAACAGGAATGACCACAATACAATGCATTCAAAAAGTATTCTGACCCCTTGACTTTTTCACATTTTAATGTTACAGCGTTATTCTATAATGGATTAAATAGTTTTTTCCCCCTCATTAATCTACACACAATACCCTATAATGACAAAGCAAAAACAGGTTTTTATAAATTTACATTTGAGTACTTTGTTTAAGCACCTTTGGCATCGATTACATCCTTGAGTCTTCCTGGGTATAACGATACAAGCTTCGCACCCCTGTATTTGGGGAGTTTCTCCCATTCTTCTCTGCAGATCCTCTCAAGCTCTGTCAGGTTGGATGGGGAGTATCACTGCACAGCTATTTTCCGGTCTCTCCAGAGATGTTTGATTGGGTTCAAGTTCGGGCTCTGGCTGAGCCACTCAAGGACATTCAGAGACTTGTCCTGAAGCCATTCCTGCATTGTCTTGGCTTAGGGTTGTCCTGTTGTAAGGTGAATCTTTGCCCCATTCTGAGGTCCTGAGCATTTTGGAGCAGGTTTTCATCAAGGATCTCTCTGTACTTTGCTCTGTTCATCTTTCCCTCGATCCTGACTAGTCTCCAAGTTCCTGCCACTGAAAAACATCCCCACAGGATGATGCTGCCACCATGCTTCACCATAGGGATGGTGCCAGGTTTCCTCCAGACTGGCACTCCAGACAATTGGCATCCAGGCCAAAGAGTTCAATCTTGGTTTCATCAGACCAGAGAATCTTGTTTCTCATGGTCAGTCCTTTAGGTGCCTTTTGGGTAACTCCAAGCGGGCTGCATTGTGCCTTTTACTGAGGAGTGGCTTCCGTCTGGCCACTCTCCCATAAAGAACTGATGAGTGGAGTGCTGCAGAGATGTGAGAATCTTCCAGAAGGACAACCATCTCAATAGAGGAACTCTGGAGCTCTGTCAGTGACCATCAGTTTGGCCGCGCGGCCAGCTCTAGGAAGAATCTTGGTGGTTCCATACTTCCTCAGTTTAAGAATGATGGAGGCCGCTGTTCTTGGGGACCTCCAATGCTGCAGAAATGTTTTTGGTACCCTTCCCCAGATCTGTGCCTCAACACAATCCTGTCTCAGAGCACTATGGATAGTTCCTTTGACTTTATGGCTTGGTTTTACTCTGACATGCACTGTCAACTGTGGGACCTTATATAGACAGGTGTGCCTTTCCAAATCGTCTCCAATCAATTACATCTACCACGGGTGGAATCAAATCAAGTTGGAGAAACATCTACATTTCCAGTCTCATAGAAAAAGGTCTGAATACTTATGTAAATAAGGTATTTCAGTTTCTATTTTTTATAAATGTGGAAACTATTTTAAAAACCTGTTTTCACTTTGTCATTATGGGTGATTGTGTGTAGATTGATAGGATATGTTTTGTTTATCCATTTTAGAATAAGGCCCTAACAAAATGTAGTAAAAGTCAAGGTGTCTGAATACTTCCCGAATGCAGCAGTGTCTGTGTGTCCTTGTAAAGGGGATTTGTGTAGTGGTGGTGACCAAATTCCTTAAACAAGGAAGCCATCAGTGCCCATTCTTATCGTGTCCTGGAGTCCCAAAATGTAGGCTGAGGACGCCACACTTCATAGGGAATGGGCAGACAAAAACAAACAATATTTAAATACGGCAAGGGTTCCACAATCCTAGTCGTTTGTTTTTCTACCTGATTTCAATTGACTTGGTTCCCCTTAGTGTATGCTTCTTCTGTGTGCCTTTTTAGTTTTTGTATGTTTCCAATGTTGTGTTGGAGATTTTGCCAGAAGAGTGCAGGAGCAAGCGAATGACAACACTCCCTCTTATAATTAAGAAATGCTCTGTAGACCTGCTCAACTTTGTTTGATCATCAAAGAGCTGTGAAGTACTGCTTCAAATATTGCTTCAGCAGCTCGTGACCATTTGATATTATACCATCTGCAAGAAGCTTAATGTCAAAGGGACAGTAAATTAGACCCATTGTCTGGAATACTATTATAAACAATTTCCCCCATTCTGTGTTAATGTTTGAACACTGCCAAGTGTGAAAGATACCAAGATCAAAGGTAGACCAAGAATAGCAACTATTGAAACAATTCACCAGCATGTGCGTTTGAAAGGTCACCTTTTAGATACTCGTTCTTGTGTAGTGTATGGATCAAATAGCTGTGCTAGATGGAACAAGGGTGTGTCCTCATGGCCATGTTTTTCCTTCATTGACCAGTGAATAGCTTCTGACCTCAACAGCCAGACCTCCTACACATTCACATTCCATAGAGCAGGGTTTCCCAAACTTGGTCTGCAGAACCCCAACAGGTGCACGTTTTTGTTTTTTGCCTTCACACTACACACTTGATGAATAGTTTTGAATCGGCTGTGTAATGCTAGGGCAAAAACCAAAACATGCAGTCATTGGGGTCCAGAGGACTGAGTTTGGGAGCCCCTGCCAGAGTGAGCTGGTCTATTTCAGTAATGAAGACATTGATCTTGTTTTCAAGATTTTTACTCAATGCCAATTACTGTGGTGGACACAACTCACATTCTCAAACATATTCCTTCGGACAGTATTGATGTACAGTTTATATACGCCAATGTATTTCTTTTTGAATATCTTCAAAGGAAGAGGTTTAGATTACTGTAACTGTTTCATGATTAGACACTTGTCAAGATTTTATTTTAAACCTCAAATACAGGCAAGGTGAAAGTGTTCAATCAATGAGAAACAAGGAATGCATGATCTGTTTCTGCCACAACCCTATTGGGGAAACCAGGGAATGATAACTGGGTAGTGTCCACTGATAATCCCACAAAGCATATAGAGCACACCTGCCATTCATCTGTGCCAACTGCTGCATTTAGGACCAAATCCCTAAGTAGGCCAGCAGCTTTTTCTGGGAATTGTGCCTTTAATTGAATCAGGGGACCAAGAGCCAGGGCTTTATAATGGCATGTTTCAGTGACACCAGCAAGATTGGGATGAGACGGATTCACTTGAAAGAATATTGAAGCCTGGGACCATTGAATATTCCTGTTAAGAAAGATGAGGCTTCCAGCTACACTATTAATCTCCAGCATCAAAGATGTGCTTACTGTAAAATGTGTAGTTGTCAATGATTTGGGCAAAAAAAATGTCAACTGTACAAATGAAAGATCAATAAATAGATGAAGCCTTGACAGTGTGAATAGTTTCTGGTGCAGAGTGTCAGACTAGTATCCAGCCCTCATGTGAAGGCAGAATCTTCCGAGTGTGCGTATTTGTTGAAAGACAGCACTCACAACAAATGGAATTACTTTTGAGTTGGTGGCAAATGTGAAGGGAATCTTCAAACTTTATTAAAATAATTCAATTGATATAAAATAAGTACACCAGTAAAGAGCAGAATTAAATATTCAACATTTTGACAAATATATTACAAACAGTTCTAGATAAGATGGTGATGGGAAGTGCTGGTATCTGGTTGAGAGGGAAGGTAGTCTGGACGTCAGTGGTCTTTCCCTCTGGGTTCAGTGGCTTTGCCGAGATTTCCCGCTTCCTTCTTTAGTACACTCAGCAGTGTCTGAGAGCTCTCCAGAATCTGAGAATAAGGCATGAATTAACATAAGACACTTGCCTCAGTCTATGAAATACCATATAGCCTGAGGTAAGTGGGAATGAAATGCAGCATGACAATGTGCTGTGTAACAATTTGATTGGAAAGTCTGAGCACTCCGTTTTTAATTAACGACACTTACGGGCGTTTGTTTGCTCTGCCATTAAGCTCTTAGTAACACCAAGGGAGTTGAATATTAAGAAAACACGTGGGATGTATGTTGTCTTGAATTACAACAAGTAATTCCAGGGTTCTTTTGTGAGTCAGAAAATGTCTTGCCCTGTTAATTTTGTAGGGTCTTTTTGCAGTCAAATTAACATGAGCGATCCTGTAAACCGGACATATCCATTCAGGGTTTTGTGAGACTAAACTAGCGTTGAAAAAACATGAAAAATAAAGCCCCTGATCCCTGGCCTGACCTTCATATAGGCAGCCTCAGTCTCAGCGATGGTGCGGTCAAAGTCAGCGCGGGCGGTGAGTCGTCTGGCCAAGCTCTCATTGACGCGGCTTAGCTTCTCAGTGAGGACACGAATGTCATGTTGTAGACGACCCTTCTCCTCCTCCTCCAGCTGTATCTGACGGTTCAACTCATCCCTCTTAGAGCACAGCTCCTCGATACCTGGGGAAAAGGAAACACTGGCTGTTTAGGAGATGGAATGTGGATACGACCATGGTATTCAGTTCAATTTTCATGTTTTTACAGTGTAGCCATAGCCTAAATTAATTACTTGAATGCTTAGCATCAAATATAGCCTGGGCCTACATTCCTAGTCCCAACAGCCTGTGAATAGTAAGAAATCTGGGTATTTTAAAGAGAAAACAACCTAGAGGCCTATAATCTATCCTTCTAAATACATGTCAGACTTCCTGTGCACAATGTAAGAGGGATAAGAGGGGGAGGTCTAAATTGAGGTCACCCTCACTCAGCATCCCTTTCCTGTTGAATCAGCCCATTCCAGCCTGTGGTGGATTAAAGTGTGAGAGACTGTATCAATCATGCATTAATGAAATCCCACTGCCAGAGGTCACATCTTAGTCCGTAGCTATGGAATTAGATCTTTCATAGTATACAGATAGGCATTAGTTGCATCAACACTCCATCGAATCAGCTCCATAATACTAGCCTATATTTTCAAAGCCAGCCATTATGATTCAAAACTGCTGACAAATCTATCAAAACTATAAGGAGTGGGTTGAGAATCAAGGGTTCAATTGATCTTAGACAATTCCAATGAAAATAGTCTTATGAAGCAGAACACCTGGGCTAAAGTCTAGATCAAATTCCTCTGACATTACCAGTCATGTCAGTGAGATTATGGGCATCTATACATGGACTGATTGAAACAGTTACTCAGAGTTGGATGCATTTAAATTCTACACAAGCAGAATGCCATGTCTTGATTTAAACTACGTGTCAGGGGTTTGATGGCTGTGCTAAAGCAAGGTCAATTATAGTCTGTGGCTATTTCCCATGGGTCTGCTGTAGTCTGGAATAGCTGCAGACAGTATATGCAGTACAAACACACCTACTACTTGGATACCAACATTCTTGTAACAATTATATCCCCTCCCACTAACCACACACTGGGTGTCACAAGTGTGTAAATTACTAAATGAAGGCTTAAAGAAATAAATTAATGTAAAAGTATTTCAAACTAAACATATTTCCTTGACAAGTAAAACAGGTAAACTTCCGCACAGCTGGGTCCAAGTCTAGCGTCTCTTGCCTGTAAGGAATAACATGATTCTGCCGCATTTAATCCCCCTCCCTAACCTTTCAACAACTCAGTTGACTGAATCACACACTCTTGTGTAGTGATATAGGAAAAAAAGAACTGTCTGCACATGCACCTAGGGAAATAATGACTTTCTATTGGGGGAGAAAAGGAACCCGCAGCAAAGAGAAAGAGCCTAGAAACAGGCTGCATCAAAGCATGGGATAGAAGCAGCATACTCTTTCAAGGTTAACTAACCAGATTCAGTCACACGTGCCTAATTAGCTGTAGTTGTCCAAAATGAGGAGCTGGAATACGATACATTCGGGAAATCTTTGTCCCTGAAGGGCCTAAATACAGTATAAAAAATACAGATATTTCCACAACGGACCCAAACAAGTTAAAACAAGAAGCTAGCTGGCTAACATATTGACATCGCTAGGTAGAAACTAGCTAACAGTTAACTAAAGCAACGTAGTATTTAAAGACAAATATACGAAATGCCACATTCACTTACACTTGACAAGCTCATTGTTGTAGGTTTGTAGCGCTGCTCCTTGTTGGGTCATGATTGTTGTCGATTATACTTACTTTTCCAGCTCTTCAGGGCCCTTCCTCGCGCACACAGCCAGAGTACTATCTACGTTAGTTAGCGACTCAATAATAACTTTGCAGTTTGAAGCCAAGGTATTGCTACAGATAATCTCTCGCTAGATTTAACTAGTTTGCAAACTGGCTCATTTGTGCAAAGATGTAGGCAGCCGATATGGACTCCTTCTCGACACCGACACTGTCCTTAACTATCTTCAAAATCCCTCCATTTAGCTTGTTTCCACGACAACTAGCTAACAAACTGTCACGTACACTTCCGCCACACTTTTATGACTTCCGCAACCACACATACGTCACTATTATGCGCCACAGGTTTAGCAAGAGCGCGATAACTTCAATCAAATGGCATCTATAATTACATTTTAGATTCATATTAGTATTTCTTATAAACTATGATACGTACATATTATTAATATGGGTGAGTGATATAACACAGACGATAACTTTGTCAGTACACAATCGAGTGGTTCTCGCTGAGTAATTAGGTCTACCCGGGATGATGGACTCTACTGAGATGTTTTTCTCAGTACCACAGGGGCTACCTTCTGCTTGGGACACCGTAACTGCAGCTCTGGTGAGTCGATGGACATAACTTGCCTACGGTACTACCATGCGTTGTTGATATAGCCTGCTTGCCTTTTATGTGAGAATTAAATAAGATCAATTGTACCACTGTGGTTGGCTGCTGGACATGTAACGTTAGATAGCTAACGTTAACAGATTCACATGGCAGGCATTAGCTAACTAGCTAAGACCAATGTTGATCTATCAATGTACATACACACCATAGACTGTATCTGTTTATAAGAACATAAACAATTTCCTCTGTCTGTAGGTGTCTCCAGTGTCCAATGACATCACCATGTCTGATGAGTCTCTCTCTGAGGGGCTTAGCCTGCTGTGCTCTAACAGCCTGGGACAGTTTCTGGAGGGATGGCTAATGGAGACCCTGCAGGTGCGTCTTACTACTGCTATTGCCCCTGAGTTCTGGGCTGGAATGAAGCAACCAGAGAATGAACTGGAGGAGAAGGACAGGGCCAGGATCCTACTCATGGCCTTCCGTACCCTTTTGGACAGACTGCAACCTTTCCTAGGTGGGTTCAAACATTGAAGTTACAGTTAAATGCACCCTTAATAATGCTAGAATTTTGACTGAACAGAATCTTGGCATATGCATAAAAATGTGCTCTATATCCTTTTCCCCAGGAGGGTTGGAGAGGCTGGGTACCTGGCAGGACGAGGGTCGGGGTGGTCTGTGTGGCCCTGGGGCCAGGGGTCTCCGTGAGAGGGCCTTCTCTGTCATCAGGGCCATTCTGCTGTTCTCCCCCTCGGCTGTGCTCCAGGAGAGAATACTGGAGTTCTACAGTAGGACTTTCTCTGTGCACATGACCCAGGAGGGGGAGGCAGGGGAGGCTGACGAGGGGGACGGGGGGCCTGAGGGGGGTCTGTCAGGGCTGCACTGTCCCCACTCAGCGATGCTGGTGTCAGCAAGCCCTGGAGCAGCTGCAAGAGCTCAGCCAAGTACTGTGAGTGAATGGAGGGGTGCTGTGTCACTGTCTGCTCTGTTTTATAGACCCTAATTGTTGTACTGCTTAACGTCTTACATTCAAATATGACAACAACAAACAACATCACAAATGTCTTAGATCAGGGTTCACTTCCTTAACCATTGTCTACATCTCTACCTTTGTGTGCCTGCTATGTTTAAAATGTATCTTGTGCGGTTGTCTCTTCCTACAAATCTGGTAAAGTGTGATTGTCCCGCCCCCCAGGTCCAGGTTGCAGCTATTGGAGCGGGTCAGTTCAGAGGCAGTGACGTCCATCTTACACAAACTGATAGAGCAGCGGATGGAGCAGCACTGCAGGGGGGAGTACGAGAGCTCTTTCCTCTTCGACTTTCAGGAGGTACAGTAGACCAAAGAGCCTGTCTATGGGAGGACCACCTCACAGAATAAAGTGGAATTACCTATCAACAAGTTAGACTTTTCCAGCTTGCCTTACTCAACAGAATAGGTTGATGACCAAATAAGATTTGTTTTTCAAACAATTTACTACACCAAGTCCAAATCTCAGAAATGTGATCATTTATCTGTTTTACTTATTATCTTACTTAAAAACATTCTCTCAAATTCCTCTTTCTTTCTCTCTTTCTCCAGTGGCTAGAGCTGGTGTTGGGCTGGTTGAGCAGGGTGTTTGCCAGTGATGTGGGTGGAGTCAGTGGACTGGGCACGGTGCCCACCGGCACAGGCAGCGGGGCTGGGGTGGTGGGCCAGCCAGCCAACGCCGTGCTGCAGCGCTGGAGGTGTCACATGCACCAGTTCTTCTGCAGGATCTACGTCAACATGAGGATCGAGGAGCTCTTCAGCATCATCAGAGGTGAGGGGTTAGGGAACAGAGAGAGAAGATGGGGAGGTGGTGAATAATAAGAGAAAGCAGTTAGTGTTGGGCACTTGATGGCATAGGGAAGAGATTTGTTGGGAAGGAGATACAGAGAGGGAGGAGAGTCGTGGTTATTTATTCTCCCTCACATGCTGTGGTTTGCTCTGTCCCTGTCAGATTTCCCTGAGTCAAAGCCTGCCATCGATGACCTCAAGTTCTGCCTGGAGAGAACCAATCAGAGGCAGCAGCTCCTCACGTCCCTTAAGACAGCCTTTGACACCCGTCTGCTTCATCCAGGTCAGTGAACCGATGGTAGATTACAAACAATGACTGGTGTTTGCTGTTTATTTTGTCTGTTACACATTTAAAGCAGTGAAGACTAAGTGTTGTTTGCAAACACAATGTTACAGAAGAAACTAGACTTGTGTATATGAATCCCATCCCAACAACATTCCTCTTCCCCTCTAGGAGTCCATACCTCTGACATCATCACTGTGTACATCTCAGCTATAAAGGCCCTACGGGAGCTGGACCCATCCATGGTCATCCTGCAGGTTGCGTGCCAACCAATCCGCAAGTACCTCAGGTGGGTTCAGTGTGACACATCTTCTTTGCATAGAGTTGATCAGGCTGTTGATTGTGGCCTGTGGAATGTTGTCCCACTCATCTTCAATGGCTATGTGAAGTTGCTGGATATTGACTGGAACTGGAACACGATGTCATACATGTTGATCCAGAGCATCCCAAACATGCTCAATGGGTGACATGTCTGGTGAGTATGCAGGCCATGGAAGAACTGGGACATTTACAGCTTCCAGCAATTGTGTACAGATCCTTGTGATATGGGGGTGTGCATTATCATGCTGAAATATGAGGTGATGGTGGCAGATGAATGGCACGACAATGGGCCTCGTTCTCATCACGGTATCTCTGTGCATTCAAATTGCCATCCGTGCCTGCCCATACCATAACCCCACCACCAACCATGGGGCACTGTGTTCATAACGTTGACATCAGCAAACCGTTGCCCACACGGCGCTATACACGCAGTCTGCCATCTGCCCGGTACAGTTGAGACCAGGATTCATCCATGAAGAGGACACTTCTCCAGCATGGCCATCAAAGGTGAGCATTTTCCCGCTAAAGTCAGTTGCGACGCAGAACTGCAGTCAGGTCAAGACCCTGGTGAGGACGATGACCATGCTGATGAGCTTTCCTGAGATGGTTTCTGATAGTTTATGCAGAAATATTTAACTTGTACAAACCCACAGATTCCTCAGTTGTCTGGCGGCTGGTCTCAGATGATCCTTCAGGTGAAGAAGATGAATGTGGAGGTCCTGGGCTGGTGTGGTTACACGTGATCTGCTGTTGTGAGGCCGGTTGGACATACTGCCAAATTCTCTAAAACGACATTGGAGGCAGCTTATGGCAGAGAAATTAACATTCAGTTCTCTGGCAACAGCTCTGGTGGACATAACTGCAGTCAGCATGCCAATTGCACGCTCCCTCAAAACTTGAGACATCTGTGTTATTTTGTGTTATGACAAAACTGCACATTTTAGAGTGGTCTTTTATTGTCCCCAGCATAAGATGCACCTGTGTAATGATCATGCTGTTTAATCAGCTTCTTGATATGCCACACCTGTCAGGTGGATGGATTATCTTGGCAAAGGAGAAATGCTCAATAACAGGGATGTAAACAAATTTGTGCTCAACATTTGAGAGAAATATGCTTTTTGTGCGTATGGAAAATTTCGGAGATCTTTTATTTCAGCTCATGAAATATTGGATCAACACTTTACATGTTGCATTGTGAGGCAAATGTTAGAGAATATTGCTCTCTACTGGAACAAACAGGACCCTGAACAACTTCAACCCTCAAGCAATAAGACTGCTAAATAGTTAGCCCGGGTAGCTATTGGGTAACTATTTAACTATCTGCATTGACCCTTTTTGCACTAACTCTTGTGACTCGTCACATACACTGCTGCTATTGTTTATGATCTATTCTGTTGCCTAGTCACTTTATCCCTACCAATATGTACATACACTACATGACCAAAAGAATGTAGACAACTGCTTGTTGAACATCTCATTCCAAAATCATGGGCATTAATATGGAGTTGGTCCCCTCTTTGCTGCTACAACATCCTCCACTCTTCTTTCTACTTGATGTTGGAACATTTCCGTGGGGACTTGCTTCCATTCTACCATGACCATTAGTGAGGTCGGGCACTGATGTTGGGAGATTAGGCCTGGCTCTTAGTCGACATTCCAATTAATCCCAAAGGTGTTCGATGGGGTTGAGGTCAGGGCTCTGTGCAAGCCAGTCAAGTTCTTCCACACCGATCTTAACAAACCATTTCTGTATGGACCTTGCTTTGTGCATGGGGGCATTGTCATGCTGAAACAGGAAAGGGCCTTCCATAAACTGTTCCCACAAAGTTGGAAGCACAGAATTGTTGAGAATGTCATTGCACGCTGTAGTGTTAAGATTTCCCTTCACTGGATCTAAGGGGTCTAGCCTGAACCATGAAAAACAGCCCCAGACCATTATTCCCCCTCCACCAAACTTTACAGTTGGCACTATGCATTTGGGCAGGTAGCGTTCTCCTGGCATCCGCCAAACCCAGATTTGTCCGCCGGGACTGCCAGATGGTGAAGCGTGATTCGTCACTCCAGAGAATGCGTTTCCAGAGTCCAATGGCAGTGAGCTTTACGCCACTCCAGCCGACGCTTAGCATTGCACATGGTGATCTTGGGCTTGTGTGCGGCTGCTCGGCCATGGAAGCCCATTTCATGAAGCTCTGGACAAACAGTTCTTGTGCTGACGTTGCTTCCAGTTTGGAACTCGGTAGTGAGTGTTCCAACTGACGATTTTTACACGCTACGTGCTTCAGCACTCAGCGGTCCAGTTCTGTGAGCTTGTGTGGCTTACCAATTTGCGGCTGAGCCATTGTTGCTCCTAGACATTTTCCACTTCACAATAACTGTCACGTTTGTCATAAGCAGTAGACCAAGATGCAGTGTGGTATGTTTCCATCCTTTATTTTGGAATAGAAAACTTTAAAGAACAAAACAACAAAGCGAACAACCGAAACGTGAAGCTATAATAATGCTCACATGCAACTATACATAGACAAGATCCCACAAAGCACAATGGGGAAATGGCTACCTAAATACAGTATGATCCCCAATTATAGACAACGATAAACAGCTGTCTCTGAATGGGAACCATACCAGGCCAACATAGATATACAATTCCCCTTGATAACCCACCCTTAATCACACCCCGACCTAACCAACATAGAGAATAAACAGCTCTCTATGGTCAGGGCGTGACAATAACAGCACAGTTGACCAGAGCAGACATTTTACGAACTGACTTGTTGGAAAAGTGGCATCCTATGATGGTTCCACATTGAAAGTCACTGAGCTCTTCTGTAAGGCCATTCTACGGCCAATGTTTGCTATGGAGATTGCATTGCTGTGTGCTCAATTTTTTATACACCACTACAGACCCTCATTGTGTATTTATTCCTTGTGTTATTATTTTATTTCTCTATATTCTATATTCTATTTTTTATTGTTGGAAAGGGCCCATAAGTTAGCATTTCACTGTTAGTCTACACATTGTGTGCGAATTATGTGACAAAGATTTTATTTGATACTTGACAGATTTGATTCCCATAGCGTATTGCTGTTGAGTTGCTGTGATGTTGACGTAACGTTTGTGTGCTGCTGCTAGGACGCGTGAGGATACAGTGCGTCAGATAGTGGCCAGCCTTACTGGAGATGCGGAGGGCTGCAGTGACCTGGCCAATGAGTTGTCCCGTGCCGACCCCGTGACCCTGGAGACCCAGGACAGTGAGGACGAGGGCAGCGACCCAGAGGAATGGACCCCAGACCCTAAGGATGCTGTGACAGGTCGAACCCTCTGTGTACCCACCTTACACACACTGCATTCTCTTACTCTGTGAACTCCAATTCTCCAGTGGAGATGTATTGTATATGATTATCACTATCTGGTTGTCATCACACGAGGCAAACTGTGTCCGTTTCCTGTTTCTGCTGCATTGAACTAGAATTGCTCCGAAAGAACACCTCTCCAACACATCTCTTTCACTAAATGCAAAATCATCTTCCTTCTTCTCTCAGACAAGACAGGGTCTAAGCGACGTTCGTCTGACATCATCACTCTTCTGGTCAGCATATATGGCAGTAAAGAGATTTTCATAGACGAGTACAGAACTGTCCTGGCAGACAGGCTGCTCCACCAGTTCAACTACAATACGGCCAGGTACGCAACACTCACATACAGTAGCTAGTACCTGCACTCCAAAGGCATGTATCCCATTGCTATACTGTACATTACTCACTTCACTCCTTTACTGCACACCATGAAATCCTACTACTCAGCATCCATCTACACACTTGAGACACTTTGGAGACCCTATTATTACGCAGATATACTGGTGTTGGTAGTCTTGTTGATTATAATGTATTCTCTGACTGGTCATTTTGGGTGAGTGAAATCGTTCCATATTTGTTCTATAAGTCACTTTTCTCATGTGCCTCCAGGGAGATCCGTAATGTGGAGTTACTGAAACTGAGATTTGGAGAGTCCCATATGCACTACTGCGAGGTGATGCTGAAGGTAAAGTACTGTACATGCACTACTCTGTGTCTCCTTAAGTCCCCATTCATACCAGCGTGAGCTTTGACATCATGACTCCCTAGCTGTGTCACAACTGATCACCATCAGAGTATGTGAGCGGAGCTGAGCAGGTCAGAAATCATGCTCATTGCTCATGGAGCCATGCTTGCGCACCACTCCCGGTGCTCCACGTCCTTTCAAACCGCTCGACTAAAAATCGCTCCTCGCTCACGGGGGGAAAAAACTGCCACTCCAATCATTAAAGTCACAATTTAACCAACACTCATCTATTTTTGTGACTACTGGGTCACGGGGTCATTTGGTTTTGAACTATTCAAACCAAACCATATGATTTGAATGAAACGTATTTGAATAAACAACAGGAAAAGGTGACTGGAAGAAGTGCTCATAAATTTAAATGGGCTACATGTCATATTAAACAGCTTATAAACATTCTAAATAAGTCAGGAGCCAGACAGGGAGCGTAAGGAGGAACAAAAATGTGTTATTTAGGCTATATTATTTCAATTATTTCAAGGCTATAGCCTACAAAGAAATACATGGTGAAGCATTTGCAAGTGCAACACACTAGGCTGGTAGGGAGTCAGGGACATTAAGTGCTCAGCGTTTAAACAACATTTTGTTGTATTAAATCATTGTCGTCTATAAATTGCGCATATAGGCGCTGACTTAAAATGAAATACAAACTAAACGAAAAATGCCTTATTAGGCTCAGTCTACAGTGCCTTTTAATTCATTTTTAGAAACACGAGTTTGGCCAGAGTCTGTGACTTCAGACTCATGCGATGGTGCCTGGAGAGAAGGCCAGCAATGGAGAATATCCTCTCCACACTTGCAGAGCCACTGGGGATGCTAAACATCCTTTGGGTCACTCTTGCCAGCTGGGCAGGGTGTATAGTTGTTTTTTATTTTTCTGCAGGTAAGCCTAAAGGATTTCAGGTAAAATAACCCTATCAAAATGGATGCAAAATCAATTTTGGCCCATTGTATAGATACATGAACGAAACTGAACAAAACTTTTAAGAGATCTGATTTATTTTGTTTATAAATACTTTGCTACAATGACACACTTAGCTAGCTACCAACCTCATTCCTTTCTGTTAGCATGCGCACGTAGTAAGTACACCATCATGCTTTCGGAATACATGCCTTTTCAGATTCCACAATTTATTATTTAGTTGTGGAGACTACATCACTGCACTCCCTCTTTTACTCTTAGTCCTCCTGTTTTATCAGTTTGTTTTTGAAAATATGTAGCAAACTGGATGACAGTAGCTAAATCAAGGGAATATAGCAGTACACAAGTGGACTACAAATGCATGCTGGGCCGGACATGGCCTGAGCTCGTGAAGTGAGCGCTACTGGAGCGAAATTGGATCAGGCAAGAAGGCCGACGCTCCAGCCTCGGGGAATCTTGCTCCACCTCCAGTCAAATTGGGCACTCTGTGCTCCGCTCACATACTCTGATCACCACTGATCAAAGCAGTATCTTTAAAAATACATGCAGTCCCATCTATCATAGGATAAAAGCCGAGGACACAGGACAGTACAGTATGAGAAAAGGAGGGCATTTAAGCACTTTAGGACAGAGCCTCACTCTCTTCTCCTCTCTTCCCTCTCTCTCTCCAGGACGTGGCTGACTCACGGAGGATCAACACCAACATCCGGGAGGAGGAGTCCAGGCTGGCTGAGGAGGAGCAGCCCCCTCTGGCCCTGTCAGCCATGATCCTGTCCTCTGAGTTCTGGCCCACACTGAAGGAGGAGAAGATGGAGCTCCCGCCCCTGGCCTCCCAAGCCATGGAGGCCTACACACACCGCTACGAGAAACTCAAGGTACTTGATGATGGAGCCATAGCCTGGGTGCTAGTCTGTTTCTTCTTTAGTCAAGTCTTTATAAACAGACTGGCAGCCAGGCCAACAGAGAATGAATAGGGAAATTTAATTTAAAAATTAAATTCCATAATTCAAATGCTCTCGCTCCCCAGGCGATGAGGACCCTGAGCTGGAAGCCTCATTTGGGCTTAGTGACCCTGGATGTGGAGCTGGAAGACAGGACTCTGACTAACCTGACTGTGTCCCCCATCCATGCTGCCATCATCCTGCACTTCCAAGACAAAAGTTATTACTATGGCCATCACAGGCCTTATGTACAACTTATCAATGCATACAAACATTGTACAAGTAACTAAGATTTAGCTTTACCATCGCTCTCTCTGTCTATGTGTCCTGAAGGCTCGTGGACTCTGGAGGAGCTGAGTGGGGTCCTGGGCGTGCCCCAGGAGATGGTGAGGAGGAAGTTGGCTCTGTGGCAGCAGCAGGGGGTCCTAAAGGAGGAGGCTGGGGGGCGCTACTCTGTCCTGGAAACAGGCTCGTCCCGGGAGAGACCTGAGAGAGGGGTGATGCTGATTGACAGTGACGAGGAGGGAGACTCCAACACCACCACCCAGTCAGAGCAGAGGGAGGAGAAACTACAGGTGCATTACACACACGCGCGCACACACACATTGGAGGCATGGAATTCAAATACAAATCTCCTGTCAAATACAAATCAAGCTAGGCCTAACAGCAGTGTTCTCTCTCCCCTGTGTACGTGGTTGTTGGTGCAGTTGTTCTGGGCCTACATCCAGGCCATGCTGACCAACCTGGAGACCATGACCCTAGAGCGCATCCACTCCATGCTCAGGATGTTTGTTGCCACGGGACCAATTGTCACAGAGATGGACGTGAATGAGCTGCAGGCCTTCCTGCAAAGGAAAGTGCGAGACCATCAGCTCATCATGTCCGCAGGCATCTACAGACTGCCTAAGTCCACCAACTGAGGATGGGGAGAAGAGAGGAGAAAAGAGGAGGTTCAACTGAAAAGTGGAAATATCTGATTAGTTTCTGAAATGTACATGATGCTGCATTGCAGTTGGAGACTCCAGTTTCACAGATGAACCTTTTCAGAAATGGGTTTGTAAAGGCAACTGAAAATGCCAAGCATCGTGCTGAATTACTATGTCTTACAATACTAATGGCTATAAGGAGCATGAACCTCTCATTCTGTCTTTATTGTTGACCATCCAGGTTGCTTGACTTTGTTATGAGTTTTGGAGGACTCAAAAATCATACTATCAATGTGTTTCAGCAACCATTGTGTTCTGATGCTTTTAAAACAAAGCTGCACATTGAATTGAGACGTGGTTGGACTTTGTGTATTTTGAAGTTCCCCTTTTGATAACATGACAATTGTCTGAGTTAATAAAAATACATGAATATGTAATATGATTGTATTTGTCATAAAAGATTATTGTAGCGCTTGTCGAAATGAAGCCTTGTGAGGAACTCCTGACCTCTAGTGGATCATTATGGAATCTCAGATTTGTGTAAATCAAATTCAGCGTCTCAGTTTGGAATGTATACTGCATGCTTGTGTTTTTGTTTATTCAACTCTCACGGAGTTTAACACAAGGCTTGCAACTGCTGAAATTGTGTCTTACAGATTATTGTCAAAAACAGTTCATATTTAACTGATCATCTCTTGACCTGGTCATAGAGAGCTACACGTGTGCAGGTTTTTGTTCGAGCCCAGCAGGAACACCTGATTCAAGGGTAGTTGAATCAGTTATGTTAGTGCTATGGCTGAGCAAAAGCTTGCACACCGGGTGGGTCTCCAAGGACCAGGACTGAAGAACATTGACAGCAGGCAGGGGGCGCCTCTTCCTAGTCTTTCTCAGACCTGTGATATGACGTGTGTGGGGCTGCACTGAATGTTTCTGTGATTTAAGTTCCAGTCATTTGGATGGATGTTATCACACTCGGAGGGGCGAGTTAAGGAACATCAGTCCTAGAAATGCGCTGAAGTGAACAACGCACAGAATCACTGCTGGATAACCATTAGAGCAACGTTAAAGATGATAAATGACACATGGATTACCTAAACATTTCTTCTAGTGCCTGAAGTTGCATTTCAATAGAGAGCCATATGGTTAGGTTTCAGGACAGTAAGGCGTCTTACTACTCCAGGTGAACACACGAGGTCCGTTTTCTTGGATTTATTTTATACTTCAAATTAAAGCAATGGGATATAAAACAGATCTCGGATACTGTTTATTTGTGGTATTCACATACTCTCTCATATCCAGGTGTCGAACGAAGATGGGAAATAATATCACAGTTGCGGTGATGCTTCCCGACAATTACCACAAGTATCCCTGGGCTTTGCCTCGGGTTTTCCCAGCAATTATTATGGCGAACGAGAATCTACAGAAGAAGCACGGAGTTCTCCAAGGCCACTCAATTCAACTCTTGAATTTCAGCACGGAGGATTCAACCGGTGTCTGCGCAGAAAATAAGGCACAGATTATCGCCGTGGACACAAAACTTTATAATAAACCAGATGCTTTCTTCGGACCAGGTTGCGTGTATTCAGTGGCCTCGGTTGGAAGATTTGCATCTCATTGGAAACTCCCATTGATAACTGCGGGAGGAACAGCATATGGGTTTGTTAACGGGGATGAGTACAAAACGATTGTGCGCACCGGACCCTCGACAACAAAATTGGGAGACTTTGCTAGTATTATTCACGCGCAGTTTAATTGGACCTCTCGTGCCATTCTGATTTTTCACGATGTGAAAAAAGATGACCGACCTCACTACTTCCTCTCTGAAGGAATTTACATAATTTTGAAAGCGGAAAATGTCACAGTTGATGCCTTGCCATATCAAGACTCGCCAAGCTATTATAAAGAAATCATTACTTTCATGAAAGACCACGGAAGAAGTAAGTCTATAAATTGGCTATTTCCACATGTGCAATATGAAATGTAGATGTTCCATTATAAGATGTGGAACATTGGCTTGATAGTAGGCTAATATGATATTTGGGCTTACGTTTTTAATTTACGAGTAGCCAATGTTGGTCATATACACTGAGCGTACAAAACATTAGGAACACCTCCCTTTGCCTTCAATTCGTCGGGTCATGGACTCTACAAGGTGTCGAAAGCGTTCCACAGGGATTCTGGCCCATGTTGACTCTAATGCTTCCCACAGCTGTGTCAAGTTGGCTGGATGTCCTTTGGGTGGTTGATACACACGGGAAACTGTTGAGCGTGAAAAACCCAGAAGCGATGCAGTTCTTGACACACTCAAACCGGTGTAGAGCAGGTATTCCTAATGTTTTGTACACTCAGTGTTCGTCAAAGCATATTCTTACATAGGCCTAAAGTGGAGTTAAACATGTTCTTGGAATACTTATTTAATATAATAAAAACGTATTTAGTAAGCCTACCTATTTTATTTTTTTATTTAGATTTTATTTATTCAGGAGAGACCAGGGTCTCAATTGAGACCAGGGTCTCATTCACAATGGTGCCCTGAGAACAAACCACTCACAACATAAATCAATAAAACTGTTAACAATAAACTAGAAGATACAGCAGATAGACACACCACATCTCAACAACACAAATAAGCCACCACGATCAACAAAACACTTGTAAACCTAAGTGAATGTACTCCTCATCAGAATTCTAAACTGCCCTGTTGGCACTAGGGATCAAAGATTTAATGAGGTATTAAAACTAAAGGCTGATTTACCTTGGTTGGTAGAGACACGAGGGACCTCAAGAGTTAACCAACCCTGTGAGCGGGTTTGGTGGCCCTTATTTTTGTACTGTAACAGATAAGTGAGATGTGTTGAAAGCTTGTGAAGAAGAGCTTTGTAAACAAAAAGGGAGAAGTGAAGAGATGAAGACAGTATAGAATTCACTTCTAAACCCAGTATGTGACTTACCAGACCACCATTTATTGCTGTGAACCACCTGCGTAATCACTGAAAGTGTGTTTGTGTGTGAGAGAGAGATTATGTGCCTGCACGCATAGATTTTCTTAATTTTTTTTCTTATTCAATAGGTCTTTCATACATGTTATTTACAGCATCTATCCCAATTAAGTAGACAGGCATTTTCAGCTGAAACTTTAAAAATGATTGTAAATATTCAGTTTTACCTGTAATAAGGCTAAGGCATTATTATTGTTCATTAATGCCGTGTTGACTCACACCACCTTGTTTTCCAGCTCATTCTATTTACAGTTCACCATTATGTACTTGATGTAGCCTATTGCTTATTTCAAAACAATTAAAAATACATTCTTATCATTACACAAATAGTGTTGATTATTTACCTAGTGTAAAATTGCAGTGACACACAGCTGTTGTAACATTGTTTCCATGGTAATCCCCACTGTAGAATATTTTATTACATGTTCATTACAACAGGAATGTTGTCATTACATTTGATTAACTCCAAAACTATTTTAGAAATGGTTAATTAATCCTCACTACTTGTAATGGGCGGAGAAAGCATATAAACAGAGACTCTGCCAAGTCTTCACACACACATCACACTACATTATAACATTTACAAATAATATTGTTAGTGATGTAGAGAGATGTTGTCTGTAGAGACCCATTACACCTCTGTCTTAATACAACATGTACTCTGATTTATTGTTAGATGTGGCAAATGACCCATTGTGTTGACACATCTAAGGTTGAAAATGGGTCATTTGTTTGCTACCAGTTACTTGTGAGTGTTTGCTCTCTGTTAGTCATCAGGAACAGGCAGCTCACAGTTGCATTATGCAGCTAGACTTTCTTGTTGTTTACCCTTATCCACACAATTAAGTGACATCAATGCTTTTTTTGTGTCTCAGTTGAATAAATATTTCACAAATTCAAGACTAAATATTTTAGGAATTTGTTGCTTTCAAATTTGTTGCTTTCAAATTTGTTGGTAACTCAGAATCCATCAAAATTGGATGCTGCATATCAATAATACAATGGAATGATGTTAACGATCAATTCTACTGACAAAGTTGCATCAGCTAAACAATAACCTTGGACCATTGTGTTATACTGCAATATCAAAATATCTATACCGATAGAGGGGAATTGGGGTGTTGAAAGTCCAACAGCGAAACACAAATACTGGCAAGTGATATTGATGTGTGCTTTGGCCCAGAACTGTTCTGTTTGTAGGAACTGTCTGATGCTGTGTGTTGGTTCATCTGGAAGAAGTAAAGACACTAAACTCTTTCACATCATCTGGGAAGATACTGGCCTTCGGTTTTCTCAATAACCCTAAAACATTACTATAACCACAAAATGATACTCTTGGCTCACTGTTTTCATTAATAGTTATTGTCAGGGTACTGATTAGAAATCGGTGGATGAGAAGAACATTATAGACTAGAGTGACTCGGCAAGAAGCAGCCTAGCACAGAATGCAGATACGACTGTGTTGTCAATGAGTGATGCATGTAAATGACTGGGTTTATTCTCTTTTAAAACACTTGAAAAACATTTCCAGCAGTAACATTAACAAATAGTGCAATAAACACTGCATATGGTACTTAACTGCTGTTACATCAGGAAAATCATTTTGAAAGCTGCCAAACCTCTTAGCTGAATTATGGGCCCGCCATGGTGAGCTTGGGGTCACGGAAGCTAATGGTTTTGTCACGGCTTGTCTAAGCTTGGAGTTCTGGCTTGACATTCCATTCACATTCATCCCTCTGAGATCACCAACATATAAACCCTGGGTTGTCAACCTTTACCTCAACTGTGTGGTCTCTCATTTTGGTTGACGTCTTGACAGTACTGTATAGCGTTGAGTGTTGATTGTTTTTAAGCCAGTGGTTGTCAGGTACAGATTTGTAATGTAAATTGATTCATTCCGACATAGTCCCTCTGATTTTGTGTTCTGAATCTGATGGGAAAACCCTTTGAAGTCTAATTATTAGCCTCCTATCAGATTTGTTCATGAAAAAAGAGAAATGGTAGAAACATGTAATTTCTCCCCAAAAAAACATTTACCTGCCTCAAATTAACAAACCTTAACAACCAGACTGAACATGAGGCCAATTATGTTTTCAAAGTCCCACCAGGTTACTTGTGGAGAAAGCTCACACCTTGATCATTTTCAGACCACTAAAAAGCACACATACACTTGGGCTCCCAAGTGGCACAGCGGTCTAAGGCAGTGCTAGAGGATGGAAGCAACACAGCATGACAATAACATGGTAGCAAAACAACATGGTAGCAGCACAAAACATGGTACAAACATTATTGGGTACAGACAAAAGAACAAAGGGCAAGAAGGTAGAGGCAAGTTCTTTACTGACTTGCTTAGTTAAATAAAGGTAAAAAATGCCACACGGCTAGAAGGAAGAATACATCAAGCTGTGTCTTCTCTTTTGTGGAGGCACATACTGTATGTGAATGTTTGTTGCAGACTACCTGAGTGCTAACAGGGTTGCCAACATAATGTAGCACAGATACTATATAGACCTCTCACTGAAATCACACAAATTGTGTTTCATGTAATATATGTATATATATATATATATATATATACAGTACCAGTCAAGAGTCTAGACACACCTACTCATTTAAGGGTTTTTTCTTTATTTGTACTATTTTCTACATTGTAGAATAAGAGTGAAGACATCAAAACTATAAAATAACACATATGGAAGTATCATGAAGTATCCAAAAAAGTGTTAAACAAATCAAAATATATTTTATATTTGAGATTCTTCAAAGTTGCCACCCTTTTCCTTATTGACAACTTTGCACACTTTTGGCATTCTCTCAACCAGCTTCATGAGGAATGCTTTTCCAACAGAGTTCCCACATATGCTGAGCACTTGTTGGCTGCTTTTCCTTCACTCTGCGGTCCAACTCATCTCAAACCATCTCAATTGGGTTGAGGTCGGGTGATTGTGGAGGCCAGGTCATTTGATGCAGCACTCCATCACTCTCCATCTTGGTCAAATAGCCCTTATACAGCCTGGAGGTGTGTTTTGGGTCATTGTCCTGTTGAAAAACAAATGATAGTCCCACTAAGCGCAAACCAGATGGGATGGCGTATTGCTGCAGAATGCTGTGGTAGCCATGCTGGTTAAGTGTGCCTTGAATTCTAAATAAATCACGACAGTGTCACCAGCAAAGTACCCCCACACTATCACACCTCCTCCTCCATGCTTCACGGTGGGAACCCCACATGCAGAGATCATCCGTTCACCTACTCTGCATCTCACAAAGACATGGTGGTTGTAACCAAAAATCTCAAATTTAGGGCTGATTTCCACTGGTCTAATGTCCATTGCTCATGTTTCTTTTCCCTAGCAAGTCTCTTCTTATTGTTGGTGTCCTTTATTAGTGGTTTCTTTGCAGCATTTGACCATGAAGGCCTGATTCACGCAGTCTACTCTGAACAGTTGATGTTGAGATGTGTTTCATCATAGCGGTTGATGGTTTTTGCGACTGCACTTGAAGAAACTTTAAAGGTTCTTGACATTTTATGAATTGACTGACCTTCATGTCTTAAAGTAATGCTGGACTGTCATTACTCTTTGCTTATTTGAGTTGTTCTTGCCATAATATGGACTTGGTCTTTCATCAAATAGGGCTATCTTCTGTATACCACTCCTACCTTGTCACAATACAACTGATTGACTCAAACACATTAAGAAGGAAAGAAATTCCACAAATGAACTTTTAACAAGGCACACATGTTAATTGAAATGCATTCCAGGTGACTACCTCATGAAGCTGGTTGAGAGAATGCCAAGAGTGTGTAAAGCTGTCATCAAGGCAAAGAATCTCAAATCTCAAATATATTTGAATTTATTTAACACTTTTATGGTTACTACATGATTCCATATGTGTTATTTCATACTTTTAATGTCTTCACTATTATTCTACAATGTAGAAAATAGCAAAAATAAAGAAAACCCTGGAATGAGTAGGTGTGTCCAAACTGTTGACTGGTTCTGTATATCAAAAACTGTCAGCATGCATCACATTTGTGACGGGCTCTTTTCTGTCTATCGGAGATATAAATGTGTTTATGGAAGTTGTGTACAACTTCCTGGAAGAGAACAAAGACATGCGACGAAGGCGTACGGTTCCTAAGTCCTCTTACGAGAGTTGTGAAAGTCCATCTGACAGATTAGACCATGGTAACACAATGGTCTACAGAATAATTATCTCTAAAATGATCTCTGTCATATTTATATTACACTTTAATAAGTAAGATACACATTACACAAAACACTGTCGTTGATGGTAGTTTCTAAACATGCAATTTTGCAGACTGTTCCATTGGTCTTCTTTCAAGCGTCACACCTGGGAAAACTACAAATGGAATGTAATCATGATATAGGCTTGGAGACTCAGGCGCTTGATTATGAACAGAATGGGATGCACTTAATAGTCATTGCAGCATTAAGTTTCTCTATGTGTAGATGTTGTGTGAGTCATGGGAGCTAATGCTGCCTTCTACTAGAAAGGGAGAGTTCAGGTAAGGTGGGCTGGTTGCTATCTTTGAGTCTGCCGCTAAGTGAAACAAAATTGACCAAACACTTTGATGTGCTTTGTAATAAGTTAAGCCCAGGCAGATCCTTATGATTCCTACAACACAGGTTGACTTTTCCCCCGCCTTTTTGTACATTTGTTTTGGACGATGTCCAGGAGACATCAGGACTACTTGGCATGACTACTTGGCATGACTACTTGGCATGACTACTTGGCATGGCTCCTTGTGAGCTATGTTGGAAGAGATGAGAGTTGGGGTCTGAGAGGCGGTCTGTGCCGACTTTGGTCTAACACTTGAGGAAATGTCTGCTAACTGGGAGGACTGCCTTAGAGCTGGCAGCAGTCACTATGACATATGCAGCGAATGGAAATAAGGCCTACAGACATACTGTCTATGGAGCAGACTGCATGAAAACAGAATGGGATGGTATTATGTAGGCAGACGTACAGCACAGACAGCTTTAAACACTCTAAACACACATGCACACTCCCCCTAAATAGCAGACACATGGCTGTGCAACTTCAGTAGGCGTACCTACACATGATTCCTCATAACAGCATTCCCCTTACTGATTTGGATTGATTTCCATACCTCATATGGTTCATATCTACATCTAGTCTACCAATGATAAGAGGAGCAATTCACAAAATGGAGAGGTTTGATAGCTAAAGCAGTTATAGGAAATAGAACCATAATTCAGATAATCAGTCATAAGTAACTTTTGTGTTGTGTTTTTTTGTCTTCTCTACAGTTGTGTATATCTGCGGGCCTCCGGACACGTTTCTGAAAATCATGAAGCTTTTCCAGAGTGAGATCCCAGACCCTGAGAACTACGCCATCTTCTATCTGGACGTGTTTGCTGAAAGCCTAACGGAGCGCAAACCCTGGCTGAACAACGACAGCCTTTGGATTGATCCCATCAAGGTCTTCAAGGTACACTGCACTGTGACAGGCAGACAGACAGGCAGACAGACAGACAGACAGACAGGCAGGCAGACAGGCAGACAGACAGACAGGCAGACAGACAGACAGGCAGACAGGCAGACAGGCAGACAGACAGACAGACAGACAGACAGACAGGCAGACAGACAGGCAGACAGACAGACAAACATGGATGGAGACGGAGAAATATTCCTTCCATTTCATTCATTACGCTTGATTCATTTAATTTATTGCAGAATCCTTTTTGAGTAATTGTGTCCAAATACTCTGTCAATTAGTTGGTGCAGAACTGTCAGTTCATTCCTCCCTTCGGTAATTGGAGCCAGACAGGATCACAAGTCTGAAACCGCCATTTGGCATGTGAAATGGATGTCTTTCACTGAGGACATTCAATTCAAAACCTCTCATTCGTGTGTGAATCAGCAGCCTGTCCATCAAAAGAATACCTTCGTACCCCTCTGTTCCAACTGAACCTGTACTAAAGGGAACACAAAGTTCATCAAGTTGAATGAGGTTGACCCACATGTAGCCTACGTGTATGAATTACTGTAAAGTTTTATCTTAAAACATAACAAAATGTTTATAAACAGTAAACAAATACAAATTGCATGAGGTACAATGTATATGTTTGTTGTTTGTCACCAGCCATTGACAACCAGCTTGGAACAATTTTGGTTCACTGATCCATAACGTAACAGTTAACGAGGTAACCCATCACATCCTTTTAATCCAACCCACAAATTTCCCCTAAACCAGGCTTACTCACTGCATTCAAGTCAGAACTGACCTTTGCTTATAATAACAATTAGTGGTCCCACAAATTGCAAAAGGAAATTGCAACATGCAAACCTCATAAGGGTCCAGACTCCGGCAGGCAATAATCTGTAGAAAGGTCATAACTTACTCCCTGCCTCGCCCCCGTCTCTGCTTGGACTTTAATACTTGGATGGACTTAATGAAGGAGAGAGCGTTTTTTTCAGCTAAAAGCCACTTACTTATGCATATTAATGTGTCAAAAAATAAGTGAGTGGGGGTACAGATGCTCCTCTTCCAATTTGGCTGTTAAATGTCACTGACTGCACTGCAGTTACTGTAGTCACCTACTTAGTATTGGAAATGTGGATTCCGGTGTTGAACTCCAAATGAAAGGTGCTACAAATGGCTTTGGATTGATAAAGAATAGTTAGGCTAATTAACTTGACTGAGTCATCTTAATTTGTAAGTGGTGTAAAACATGTCTGCTATTGTCTGGCAATTGCAGATCTTTTTCTGAAGTGTTACAATACAAAAGTGTAGGGTAGAGATATCAGACTGAATATCAAGGCACTTACAGGGCCTTCAGAATGTATTCACACCCCTTTACTTTTTCCACATTTTGTTGTTACATCCTGAATTTAAAATTGTGCCACTGATCTACACACAAATACCCCATAATGTCAAAGTGGAATTTTGTTTGTAGAACTTTTTTTAAATTAATACAAAATGAAAAGCTGAAATGTTTTGAGTCAATAAGCTGAATATTCCTTTGAGTTTGATGAAGTTATTAATTAGGCTTTGGATGGTGTATCAATACACACAGTCACTATAAAGATACAGGCGTTCTTCCTAACTAAGTTGCCGGAAGGGAAGGGAAACTGCTCAGGGATTTCACCATGAGGCCAATGGTGATTTTAACAGTGAATTAGTTTAATGGTTTTATTATCAGAAAAATGACGATGGAACAACATTGTAGTTACTCCACTTAAATGATAGAGTGAAAAGAAGGAAGCCTGTACAGAATAAAAATATTCCAATGCATGCATCATGTTTGCTACAAGGCACTTAAGTAATACTGCAAAAAATGTGTCAAAGAAATTAGCTTTTTGTCCTGAATACAAAGCATTATGTTTAGGGCAAATCCAACAAAACACATCATTGAGTACCAGTCTTCATATTTTCAAGCATGGTGGTGGCTGCATCATGTTATGGGTATGTTTGTCATCAGCAAGGACTAGGGAGTTTTAAAAGAGAAACGGAATACAGCTCAGCACAGGCAAAATCCTAGAGGAAAACCTGGTTCAGTCTGCTTCCCAACAGCCACTGGAAGACATTCACCTTTCATCTGGACATAATCTAAAACGCAAGGCCAAATATACATTGGAGTTGCTTACCAAGATGACATTGAATGTTCTTGAGTGGCCTAGTTAAAGTTTTGACTTAAATCGGCTTGAAAATCTATGGCAAGACTTGAAAATGGCTTTCTAGCAATGATCAACAACCAACTCGACAGAGCTTGAATAATTGTAAAAATAATAATGGGTAAATATTGTACAATCCAGGTGTGTAAAGCTCTTAGAGACTTACCCAGAAAGACTCGCAGCTGTAATTGCTGCCAAAGGTGTTTCTAAAATGTATTGACTCAAGGGGTGAGTACTTATCTAATCAAGATATATTATTATTTTATTTTTCATAAATTCTACAATTTATAAAACATTTTTCTTCCACTGAGTATTTTGTGTAGATAGTTGACAAAAATGAGAACTAAATCCATTTTAATCCTACTTTATAACACAACAACATGTGTCAAAAGTCAAGGGGTGTGAATACTTTTTGAAGGCACTGTAGATGGAGATAGTGGGACACACACACACACACACACACACACACACACACACACACACACACACACACACACACACACACACACACACACACACACACACACACACACACACACACACACACACACACACACACACACACAGGCAACATTGCTGCTACTATTTATTATTATTTATCAAAGCTGCTCAACCATGTCACTACTCACTTTTCATTGTCTATACTGTATATTAATATTATGTATATATTTCCAAACATGGCTATTTTTCTTCTTACTACCTATCTATTACGTATTATGTACTTTTTCTTTATAAATGTGTACTGCACTGTTGAGAGCTTGCAAGTAAGCATTTCACTGTACTGTTTACACCCTGTATCCTGTGCACGGGACCAATACACTTTGGTTGGATTTTAGATAAACTGAAGAACTTCATAGAGATTTACTAATACATAGTTAATATTGATTCCTTTTATTGATGGCATTTTAAATGCACAGAAATACCGTGACAAGATCCTGAGGCCTATTTTGACCAACAGACGAATATCTGTATTCCAAGTCATGTGAAATCCGTAGATTAGGCCCTAATACATTTTTTTCAATTGACTGATTTCCTCATATGAACTGTAACTCAGTAAAATGGCAATATGCTGCACATAGAACGTTGATTGCTTTTGGAAGTTGGTTGTTTATCATTAATATGTCGAGCCATTCAGAAGGATGAAGCTTATTTCAGTATATCAAGGCACAGTACAAGTCAAAACTCAAGTGATGACCTTATATTGAGTCTTTGGCAGAAAGCGTGCTTTTCCATCCAGACATAATCAAACAATATGCAACAAGACACAACTGTCGTGTAATAGCAAATTTGTAACAAGTGGTGCAACGAGGAATTAGGGATAACATAAGCAATATACAGAGTTACCACAGCTGCTCTTCTATGTTTTTGCCTTCTCTTCAAGACATGTCTATAAATTTAAGTGCATTTGGATACAGCAGATTGTCTATTCTTCACTATAAATAATGTTGTTGCTGTTTACTCATAATGGACTTTTTAATTAGACCATTTAGATTATAAAAGAGGAGACATCTGTTCATCATTAATCCTACTTCTGGTGTTGACAATACACTTCAAATGTAATGTTTATCATTGACATTTCCACCCAGTAGGAAATCAGTCTGCATACCATTCCAACCTGTCAAACAGTAGTTGGTACATGTTTATGATGCTCTGGTTGTGATTCCAAGCACGTCAGCTGGGTATGGCAGCTCAACACCAACAATTTAAAATAGGATACTAAAATAATTCCAATCCCGATTAAAAGGAAAATGCAGTTTAGAGGTATTAGGTTCTGATTTTAGGACCATGCAAATGCATGGGAGCGGGACGGAAGGCGGTTTGAATGGCTGGCTGGCTTGATGAAGAGTGTAGCTGCAGGAACCTGTGCAGAGATAAAGATGGCTGTACTAGATTGCTTTGGCTAAATGCTGTTTGACTTGACATGAAACTAGAGTTTAATCCAGGTGCTGAGCAAGTGCGTAGCAACTAATTATTGTGTGACGTGTTTGTAGAATACAGACTCTGGGACATCCAGAGTCTGTATGACTTGGGACTCCCTGAGTTGTGAATTGTTTTGGTGGGTTGCGACTACACCAAAAAAACCTTTCCTGTCAACTCAGGTATATGTGTAATTTATAGGAACTCTACCCACCAGACGTGAAGTGAAATGTGTCCCTCGCTATCAAATAAACATATGAATCAACTTTTATCAAATCCGTACCATATTCCTGCTATGTAGACAGTGGTAGATTTTGTGGTAGGAAGTCTCACGTGAATTGCCTGGTCTGCTGTTTGGACAAAAGTTGGATTCATGTTTATTTGATAGAGAACGATGCACAACTCAGGGATTCCAAGTATTACACAGACTACCGATGTCGTGTCCCAAAGCCAAGTCCCCTATGGACGGAGGTTGAAATTACATCCTTGTGTAATTCCACAGGAATGCTCCACTTTCTCATTGTTGTCTCTCTCTTCCGCCCAGTCTGTGTTGGTAATAACATACAGGGAGCCTGATAATCCAGAGTACAAACAGTTCCAAGATGAGCTCCACATTAGAGCTCAGAAGGACTTTGATGTGAACATAGAACCCTCTCTGGTAAGTTGTTTGAAATCCTGCCACATCTCAGCATCAGAGCCACAAAGTTTATTTGTTGAAAGGCTTTTACACCTTTGATAGGATTCTCCACACTAGAAAAAAGCACTGTGTTTTTGAAATATCTTTCAAAGGACCCAAGAGAGATCATAAATTCAGATAATTTGTGCATAGTTATTAATGGACTTCTTTGATTCATGAAAAACTTCACTCTTCTTTGTGAAGATGTATAGCCTTTTGGCAGACTAAGTGTATGCAAACAGATATTTAACTAGAGACAGCCATAGACCCATGTCTATAGGGGTCAAGGTAGAATTCCAGGCAAATGGTAAATGAAGTCAATCAATCAATCAAATGTTATTTGTCACATGCTTCGTAAACAACAGGTGAAATGCTTACATACGGGCCCTTCCTGACAATGCAGAGAGAACATTTTTGAAATAATAGAAAAACAATAACACAAGGAATAGAAACACAATGAGTAACAATAACTTGACTATATACACGGGGTACCAGTACCGAGTTGATGTGCAAGGTAATTGAGGTAGATATGTACATATAGGTAGTGGTAAAGTGACTATTCAACAGGATAGATAATAAGCAGTAGCAGCAGCATATGTGATGAGTCAAATGCAACAAGGGTCAATGTAGATAGTCCAGGTAGCTATTTGGCTAACTATGTAGCAGTCTTATGGCTTGGGGCTAGAAGCTGTTCAGGTTCCTGTTGGTTTCAGACTTGTTTCAGACACGAAGATCATGAAGAATACTCTCTTGCTGGCTTATGTACAGACCTCCATTCCATTCCTTTCAGATGGATTTCATCGCTGGCTGCTTCTATGATGGCTTTGTGATGTATGCTAAGGCCTTGGAGGACACGCTAGCTGAGGGGGGCTCCCAGAACGATGGAATCAGCATCACACAGAGGATGCAAAACCTGCGATTCTGGGGTGAATATTATGAGTGGATCATGGTGATGTGTTTAGTTGACTTTGCATTCATCTATTTGGTGTCAATTGGAAAGGAAAAAGTTAGTGCATTTGTTAAACCCATTGTTGCATTATGAGTGATATGAAATGTCTAAATGTGAAGGTTTTCTGTGTTTAAGGGGTTACAGGACTTGTGACCACAGACAAAAACAATGCCAGGAACACTGATTTTAACCTCTGGGCAATGACAAACCAGGAATCTGGAGAGTATGGGGTAAGTGATACTTCTGCAGGTAGATCAATTTAAGCAAGACATCTAAAGCTTGTCTATTTTGGAAGCGACTCACAGAAAGACACAACTTGCTATTTTATTTTCAGGCTTTGTTTTTCTGGCAAGTTAATTATACAGTTGTGTTCAGCTCAGGATACTTATTACTATTTCAAAAAGGACCAATAGTTTATAAACATTACACAATACATGTGTTGCTAATTTACCATAGTGGTAGACAGTGCACCATTATTTTATACTGTTTGAATTGTGGTCTGAAGTGCACACCATGCACAGTGGTGGGGGCTGCAGCTCATGGCTCTGACTGGCTCAGATAGACTGATCACTTTGGCATCATCATGAGATTTAAGCTGCATGTAATGATGTCATGCAAATATGCTTTGATGAGTGGCCATATGGTCACTATGACAAAGGTACTTTTAGGTTAGTTTTGAGTGTGATTTACAAAATAACCCTTAAGAGTTCTCCAAGTAAACATTTGGCATTATCAATATGTGTTTTCCTATGTGAACTTTCATTAACAGTGTTCATTTTTAAATTCCTGCTTTTACAATATCCCACAGAGGTGATGAGGGATGCAGATTATTTATACAGTCTTATTTATAGTTATTGTTTAAGGCTCTAGCCAACATTTCCATAGACATTTATATTTCTAAACTACAAAAATATAAGATCAAGATAAGATCAATTATTTTACTTTATGGTTTTATATTTTATATTTCAGTAGTAAATACTAGTAATGAGTGAGAGCAGTGCTTTTGGGGGACCGGTCTAATCTGTTACAGATGTTACAGTTGCTGTAATTACTGTAACAACAATTTCCCTCGAAATTCCTCTCCACATAATGAATTATGTGGAGCTGAAATCCCAATGCTTTGCTTGGGAATTGCCAAGATGCCATCAATGTAATTAAAAGTAAATGTTCAACATCATGCAAATGCTATTACTGTTTGGGAGATACAGTATTCTGGAGTACAGTACTCTTTTAATGATAAGATGTGTAAAAAAAAAACATTTCCCTGAAATTCAAATGAAGATATTTGTTTTTCTTGTCTTGTGCTCTACAAACACTTCCATTACTCTCTGAACTGTTCCAGAGTTGCTCTCTGGAGGACACAAATATTCCAGATTGATCAGAGAGTCCGCTAACCTAACTAAAACTTCCCAATGTGAATAAATGGCTGATTAGAAAGCCACGGTTCTGTAGAAACCAGCAACTAGTGAATCCATTGATAAATGGTTGAGTTGAGTGGTCCTCCTGCTCCACAACAAACGGTTACAACCTGCATTATTTTTACATCCCTCTGAGTGGGGCTGCCCCCCCCCCCCTTCACAGACTGTCTAGCAGTGAGACCCAACATGCCTGTTTGGCCCTCCACTAAGGAGGCAGGCTAAACTGACATTCTCCAGCGACTGGTTAGAGACATGGGAGTCATGTTTCACAATGCCCTTCTGTGAAAAGGGAAGCTGTTGACTGGGCTGACAAATCCCATAGCATCAAACAATAAACGTCCCATTGCTAGAGCTGAAAGGCCATCGTTTCTCAGACAACCTTTTCCAAACAGCTAATTTGTCTGAAAAGTTGCCAGGTCTGTTAAGTCAACAATATTGTGTCTTGCTATACATATTAGTATATGTTAATGTTGAACATTTTAGTCACATAGTTATTTATTATGGACGTGCCCCAAAAAAGCATGCCAAAGATGTGCTTTCTTCACTGATGGGCTCATATGTTTTAAAGGTACTGAAAAAGAGTAACGGCTATTTTAATATGCAGCTTTAATGCTACTGTGAATTTAAACAGGCACTCATTAGAGTAATACTGTGCTTTGTGCTCTTATTTGAAGTGGGAGAAAACAGCTCATTTGAATTAGGTAACATGCTCCAGTTTCATCCCCCTGAATGTATCATTTGGCCATGGGATTTCTGCCATCGCGTTTGTAAAAATTGCATAAACTTTTTCTTGATGTTTTGCAGCTTGTGGCCCATTATAATGGAACTAACAAAGAGATCATCTGGTCCTCAACGGAGAGGATTCATTGGCCCAAAGGAAGCCCACCTCTGGATAACCCACCGTGCGTCTTCTCTTTTGATGACCCCACCTGTGCTGATGGTATGTAAAGTAGGCTGGCTCCTGTACAAGTGATTCATAGGTAAGTCAGGTGCTTATATAGTAGTACAGCAGTTTTGACTAATTCTGCTACATGTTGTACCATCTGCGTTGATTCTATTTCATGTGCAACATGTTTTTTCATGGAAGGGATGTATGGATGAAAAAATGTGGCTACTGTAGAAGGAGCAACATTTGTTATGAAGTAATATACATGTATTAGCTAATAAATAATAATTAGGTTGGCCACTGCAATGTGTTGATATGGTATCTATAGATATTGAATGAGGGGGAGAGTGTTGAGAAGTAACAATCTCTCCAAATAGAGTCCATCCACAAATAATTATCTGACTTGTGAGTCTGGCTGTCTCAGTGGTATATGAGGAAGACAGGAGGGAGACACTCATGCACGATGATATATTACAGTATGCCTGCTGAACAAGGTTAAGAGACAGACAGGATTCTGCTATGTCTAGGAATGACCTTCTGACTCAGGTAGCATGAGTTAGACTGAAGGAGAACTGTAATGGAGCCACGCAGAGGGTCACTTATAGGAGGATGGTTGAAAAAGGCACATTTGAAAAACTGAGTTGATGCAGCAAGTGGTACGTGACATATATCTCCAAGACACCAATTTAGGCCAGTGTGAGTTTAATTTAGGAGAGTGTGAGTTTAATTTAGGCCAGTGTGAGTTTAATTTAGGACAGTGTGAGTTTAATTTAGGCCAGTGTGAGTTTAATTTAGGCCAGTTTGTTTAATTTAGGCCAGTTTGTTTAATTTAGGCCAGTTTGTTTATTTTAGGCCAGTGTGAGTTTGATTTAGGTCAGTTTGTTTAATTTAGGCCAGTGTAAGTTTAATTTAGGCCAGTGTGAGTTTGATTTAGGCCAGTGTGAGTTTAATTTAGGAGAGTGTGAGTTTAATTTAGGCCAGTGTGAGTTTAATTTAGGCCAGTGTGACTTGAATTTAGGAGAGTGTGAGTTTGATTTAGGTCAGTTTGTTTAATTTAGGCCAGTGTGAGTTTGATTTAGGTCAGTTTGCTTAATTTAGACCAGTGTGAGTTTAATTTAGGCCAGTGTGAGTTTAATTTAGGAGAGTGTGAGTTTAATTTAGGCCAGTGTGAGTTTAATTTAGGCCTGTGTGAGTTTAATCCAATTTGTAAGTCGCTCTGGATAAGAGCATCTGCCAAATGACTTAAATGTAAATGTAAATGTAAATTTAGGAGAGTGTGAGTTTAATTTGGGCCAGTGTGAGTTTAATTTAGGCCAGTGTGAGTTTAATTTAGGCCAGTGTGAGTTTGATTTAGGTCAGTTTGTTTAATTTAGGCCAGTGTGAGTTTGATTTAGGTCAGTTTGTTTAATTTAGGCCAGTGTGAGTTTAATTTAGGCCAGTGTGAGTTTAATTTAGGAGAGTGCGAGTTTAATTTATGCCAGTGTGAGTTTAATTTAGGAGAGTGTGAGTTTAATTTAGGCCAGTGTGAGTTTAATTTAGGCCAGTGTGACTTGAATTTAGGAGAGTGTGAGTTTAATTTAGGCCAGTGTGAGTTTAATTTAGGAGAGTGTGAGTTTAATTTAGGCCAGTGTGAGTTTAATTTAGGCCAGTGTGAGTTTAATTTAGGCCAGTGTGAGTTTAATTTAGGCCAGTGTGAGTTTGATTTAGGTCAGTTTGTTTAATTTAGGCCAGTGTGAGTTTGATTTAGGTCAATTTGACCAGTTTTTAATTTAGGCCAGTGTGAGTTTAATTTAGGTGTGAGTTTAATTTAGGCAGTTTAATTTAGGCCTGTGTGAGTTTAATTTAGGAGAGTTTAATTTGTGAGTTTAATTTAGGCCAGTGTGAGTTTAATTTAGGCCAGTGTGAGTTTGATTTAGGTTAGTTTGTTTAATTTAGGCCAGTGTGAGTTTAATTTAGGAGAGTGTGAGTTTAATTTAGGCCAGTGTGAGTTTAATTTAGGCCAGTGTGAGTTTAATTTAGGCCAGTGTGAGTTTAATTTAGGAGAGTGTGAGTTTAGGCCAGTGTGAGCTTAATTTAGGCCAGGGTGGATGTACAATATGTTATTTTTAGGAAATATTACTGGTGGATATTATGTCTGTAAGTGCTGGCTAATATAGAATACCCTAAAACTACAATTAAACGGTGAGTCTCAAATAGCCGCCTGTTCCTTTTAATATACGGCACATTTCAGCAGATAAAAGCCTGTTTCAAATAAACGCCTGGTCTAAATGAATTATTTTCAAGGTAACCATACTATTACTAAAAGTATCCCTGAGAGCTCGATTTTGGGACCTGTCCTCTTTACTATTTATATAAATAATATTGGTCTATTTTCAAAAACCTGCAACATTCATCTGTATGCAAATGTCACTGTTATATACGCTATTGTCCCTATGGCTGACCAGGCTATGTTGGAGCTGCAATCTGATTTTGTTTCCTTGCAAAAAGTCCTTGTTAATAAAAAAAATGGAACTTAATGCGGGAAAACTAAATGTACGTTGTTTTCTAATGATCGTAGAAATATTTCAGAAGGCTTACACAGTCATGCATTGGTTAGTTCTTTCATCGAGCAGGTTCCCTCCTATAAATATCTGGGGTTTTGGATTGATAATAATTTAATGTTTAAAAAACATACGGATGAGCTAGTTAGAGATTTAAAGTAGGCTTCTTTTATAGAAATATATCATCCTTCTCCCTGAACAGCAGAAGGCAGATTGTACAGTCAACTTTCCTGACAGTTCTTGACTACGGTGACACCATTTATCGGAATGCAGCAGCCACTACTCTTAAACCTTTGGATGTCGTCAACCATAGTGCCCTTCGCTTTATCACAGGTGATAGTTTTAATACGCATCACTGTATCCTGTGTCAAAAGGTTGGTCCCGTAGATCACTTCATTACTCAATTTTTGTTTACAAAGCTCTACTATACACGCTTCCAAAAGACCTAACTTCGTTGTTAGGTCTTGGTTAACTCTTGAGATTCCTCGGGTTTCCATCGAACTAGGTAAATCCGCTTTTAGTTACACATTTTGGACTCCCTGGTGCCACTAGGGAATTTTGAAAACCCTGATGATAAATGAGTTTTTATTGACATGAATAATTTGTTTATGATGCCTGTGATGTTCTAATGTAATGTTGTTTTCAGGGAACCATTGAAAATTAGACCCTGGTCTCAATTGGGCCCCCCTGATCAAATAAAAGCTTTAAAAAATATTATGAATTGTTTGCAAGGTTTAATGTTTGACTTATTACATTAAATAATTCAGTAATGATTGGAAAAATGATGGCAATCATCTGTTTTTATCGCCAGTAAGAAACTGCTAGCCATTGGCTGCTAACCAATGTTCCTTCAAAAAAAATCAGCACTGAGCATATTTCAGGTCTGCTGAGCACAAACTTGAACATTGTGAAAATGCAGTGCGCGTTTACTGAGTGAGCGTTTACTGTGAACACTGAGGCGGTACCCAAGTAGGCTACTGAGGATATTTGATCATAATGTAGGCCTACTAGAGTGGCCTAACATCAAAAACAATGGAGAAAATGCATCCCATAACAATTTTATCATTCACCCTACAGTAGCAGTCAATGTCTGGTGTTCAATGTAGGCCTACATTCCATGAGACTTTTGAAGAAAAAAAAACATGCAGGACTTGTCCTTCAGACAAGGAGATGACTGAAAATGTTGTTGTGTTGTTTGATGCAAAAAATACCTTTACAAAATAAAATGCATTATTATTCCCATACCATTATCACAGTGAATCAGACAAATTATGCTACCCTCTGCCTATTGGCTACTTAGCTTTTTCAAGCCGGTCTCAAAATACAACACTGCCCCTTTAAGAAAGAAAAAAGCTCTTTCCCTGACTCGCTTTTCAAATATGTCTAGAATTGTAAACATTTTGTGCTTTTGCAGGAAGCCATCACTCCCTTATTGCTGACTACAAATGATCTATAACTGGGCTAATAACTCACTAACTAGTAAAGGATATGAACAAATGTGCACACATGGCTACGTGCAGCTCTTGCTTTTATCTCAAAACAAGCGCATCTACTCATGACCGCTCATGCTGTAAACACAGTCTAGATAAAAGTACAACCTACAACCAAATCTCTTGCATTGTTAGTTTTGTTTCGGTATGTTGCATTGAAAGTGGATTATATTGCATTGATTCGATCACAATTGCCACAATAAAGGGAAACGTTGATAGTGTTAACAGGGAAAACTCTAGAACATTGGTCACCAAACTTTTCTGAGTCAAGATCATCTTCTGAGTCAAAATGCAAGCCGAGATCTACCGATCAGTAATTTGTTTAACATGACTTAAACGTAAGCCTATGAAACATTAACCATTTAAAAACTGTACTGTAGCAATGAGGTTTGTACAGTAAGCTATAGGCCCTGCCTATAAATGATCTATGCATATTGGCTTTGCTTGAATTGCCCTGCCAATGCATTATTTAAAAATTTGAGGTAGGCTATATGAACACACCGGTAATAGATCCATTGTTGTATTACTTGTGAGGCACAGCTGAGGGAGCATACATTTAAGTAATTCATGTTGTTACTCCAATGAGCAGAGAAAGTGAAATATTCCTTGATATTAAAAAAGACCCAAGCCACTAATAATAACAATGCAAGCCTATAGATACACTTTCATACTCATTCCTTACTGCTGCAGTGCTTGTTGTAGCGCTGAGTGGAAATATGAAGAACACACATTTTATGCCTTATAAAAGCGTTGAATACAAAGTGTTGACAGTGCTGAGTAAGAACTTAAACATAGACTGTCAAAGAGCGAGTGAGTTCATCTCTCGTATCTCTCTAGTTTTGAAATCTCACAGTATCAACTTTGCTATAGCTTTCTTTTATTCCTGCTACGTTACTGCAGACACGGTAGTCCAATTGACCAGCGTTAGGCCTATAGTGTACTTGATTTGCTCTCGGACCTGGCGGGACGGCAGAGTTTGTACTTTCTACAATATGAAATGGTTCAAAATGGCAACAGTTCGCCTGCAACGGCACGCAAGGCAGCTGAATCAAGTGTATCTACCGCCATCGGCCCGAGACAAATAAAAAAAAAATAGGAACACAAGGCTATATTGTTGGGTTTTTTACAGAAATGTTTGGCAATCGACTTAGAATGCCTTGGACATCGACCAGTCGATCGCGATCGACCGGTTGGTGACCACTGCTCTAGAAAGTTGAGTGAAGTTCAACCTTGTGCTTCTCTCTGTGTGCTAAGCAGCAGGCCCTGGGGGAGCTGCGAGGTAGGCTCGGCAGGCCCCCGGGGGGCTGCGCGGTAGCCACGGGGCTATTGCGCGCCTGCTGCTAACAGCTGAGAACTACTAGCTAACTGGCAAGCACAAAACAGTTAACAACTTCAGGAGTACAAACCCCCAGAAATCAGCCAATCGCCCTATAGTGGCAAAAGTATGACCTATCAAAAATGCACAGTTAAAGAGGAGAATAATTATTCTGTCATACTAAGAAAAAAGAAACGTGACACAGTGTGTAAATGGTAACACATTAGTGCAGAAAATAAAGAAGTTGATTAAAAGGCTGGAAGTGAATGCTGGAATCAAACAATTAACTATGCAAATGAGCAAAAGCTGTGTGAATTAAGGAAATAGACGCCTGGCTCAAATAGAAGCCTGTTTCTAATAAGTGCATGTTGCGTTCAGTGATTTAAGCAAATAAAGTTTTACGGTACCCAAATACAGAATATATTCATTTCAGGAAAGCATTGTGGAGTTTTAATATTATTGATTTTTGAAAGCATCATTTGGTTTTGAAAACAAATTTTATAAATCGTGAAATGTTAATAAAAGGAGAAATATGTACATTGCTGTGTTTCCCTGTATTTTCAGGTCATCTTCCAGTGCTGGGGATTGTAGCTGTCGGGTCTGGCTTAGCCCTCATCATTTTTGGAATCTCCAGCTTTCTCATTTACAGGTGAGTTGTTTTGTTCATTCAGGCTTGTGCTCTGAAGACCAAGCAGTGAAATGAACATCTTTCATCTTGGAGGGAGGTAGAGGGAGGGGGGGACAGAGAGGGAGAGGGAGGGAGGGATAGAGGAAGGGAGGGAGAGAGGGGGGGAGAGCGAGAGAGAGAGAATTGATGTGCTTCAAAGAGGATTTATTAGGAGCACAACTATAGGTGCCAGCATGAAATGCACATGATTGTTGCCAGGAGCAACCACTCAGCAAGTGATGGTGGAAAAGTAAAGCAGAGAAGTATGTCACTTCCCAAGGTAAACTCAGTTACACTATCTGGCCTAAATATTTGAACAACTACATAGTTACGCTCACATAATAGTAATTAACACGTTCCTTTGTTATTATTCTTTACCTTGAATGTAGACAGAGACCTTTGCTTGATCTCCAGTCGCATTCTATGAACTTTGCTATGAACCTGTTTGTGAAATGAAATAGAGTTCCGGTGAGCTTTCTAGTTCTAGTTTTTCATAATTGGATTTTTAAATGCGGAGGCTAGAAACACCCACATGTGCTTGTGCATCTGCTGGGGAAATGATTGGTACTCTCAACCCTGTCTATGTAGGGGCTGCATTCTGTCTTCAACAAGGTCTAGAGGGCTGCTCTGAAAATTGCTTATACTTCCTCGCCGTCAAAATTATCAAAACGCCATCGTATCTGGAATTTCCGAAGCTGCCTGAATGTCTAGCTTTAATTTATGTGATTATTGGCGAGCTGGACAAGGTCAAGGAAATGTATGAATGTAGGTAAATTTTCATTTCTACACTGTTTCGATTTGGTTTTAGTCATTTTAAAGTATGTCGAGTTCGTTTTCCCAATATTATTTTTACTTAGACCACCCGTGGTCCGGACATTTGACACCCCTTACTTATCTAGAGCGACATGTAAATGTTCACACATGCTGTTCATGCAGGTGTAGTTTTGGCAGTAAATGAATGCATCTACTGTCACCCCTAATATTGATGTTAATGCTCTCCGTCACAGGAGGAACACTGATATTTCATATTAGTTATGTTTAATTTCAAAACATTCATTGGCCTCCCTCTATTTGCCAGGATTTTAATGACCAAATCTATATAATTACAGTTAGATACTAGTTAGATACTAGGTATTCCTCAGGAAACAGGCAGAATTGCATTTCTGGAGTGAAACATATGTTTGGGTCATTGGCTTTATATGAAACTCCATTATTTGGCTATATAGGGTACTGTTATAGGAGTTGTGAACAAGCACATTTTCTCAAAGACTTCACAATTTAAGGTGTCATTTCCTTCCATGTGTATCTTATAACATTCAAAGAAGGGTCATCTTGGCTTTCTAATAAAGACTGACTGGGTTTAAATGTGTGTGAAGTGCAGGGTTGGGTAGGTTACTTTCTAAATGTAATCTGTTACAATTACTAGTTACCTATCCAAAATTGTAATCAGTAACGTAATTTTTGGATTACCCGATCTCAGTAATGTAATCTGATTACATTCAGTTACTTTTAGATTACTTTCCCCTTAATTAACTTCTTGGTGACAGGAGGGCAGTATTGAGTAGGTTGGATGAATAAGGTGCCCAGATTAAACTGCCTGCTACTCTGTCCCAGATGCTAATATATGCATATTATTAGTGGTATTGGATAGAGAACACTCCGAAGTTTCTAAAACTGTTTGAATGATGTCTGTGAGTATAACAGAACTCATATGGCAGGCAAAAATCTGAGAAAAATCCAACCAGGAAGTTGGAAATCTGAGGCTTGTAGTTTTTTAACCCAGCCTCTATTGTAGATACAGTGGGATATTGCTTCCACTAGATGTCAACAGTCTTTAGAATGTTGTTTGAGGCTTCTACTCTGACGTGGGACAGAATGAGAGAGGAATGAGTCAGAGGTCTGCCAGCAGTCACGCGCTGGTCACGCGCATTTCACATGAGAGGTATCTCCCATTCCTTTACTTTTCTGAAGACAAAGGAATTGTCTGGATGGAATATTATTGAAGATTTATGTTAAAAACATCCTTAAGATTGATTCCATACATTGTTTGACAAATTTCTACGGGCTGTAACGGAACTTTTTGAACTTTTTGAACTTTTCGTCCGACGTTTGGCTGGACCTGAACACGCTTTTGGATTTGTTTACCAAACGCCCTAACAAAATAAGCTATTTGGACATTATCGAACAAAACAAACATTTATTGTGGAACTGCGAATCCTGGAAGTGCATTCTGATGAATATCATCAAAGGTAAGTGAATATTTATAATGCTCTTTTTGACTAATGTTGACTACCCAACATAGCAGATATTTCTTTTGGCTGGTTTGGGCTCTGAGCGCCGTACTCAGATTATGCTTTTTCCATAAAGTTTTTTTGAAATCTGACACAGCGGTTACATTAAGGAGAAGTGTATCTAAAGTTCCATGCAAAACACTTGAATTTTCATCAACATTTATAATGAGTATTTCTGTGAATTCATGTGGCCCTCTGCACAATCACTGCATATTTTAGAACTACTGAACATAATGCGCCAATGTAAAATTATTTTTTTAAATATAAATATGCACTTTATCGAACAAAACATACATGTATTGTGTAACATGACGTCCTATGAGTGTCATCTGATGAAGATCATCAAAGGTCAGTGATTACTTTTATCTCTATTTGTGCTTTTTGTGACTCCTCTCTTTGGCTGGAAAAATGGCTGTGTTTTTCTGTGAGTTGGTGGTGACCTAACATAATCGGTTGTGGTGCTTTCGCTGTAAAGCATTTTTGGAATCAGACACTGTGGCTGGATTAACGAGAATTGTATCTTTAAAATTGTGTAAAACACTTGTATGCTTAAGGAATTTTAATTATGAGATTTTTTTGTTTTGAATTTGGCGCCCTGCACTTTCACTGGCTGTTGGCGAGGTGGGACACTACCGTCCCACATATCCCAGCGAGGTTTTAAGAGGCATTAGAAGAAGACAGAAATGTAGGTTACCAATTGAACGGAATCTATTGCAAGATAAATCAAAGTTAAAGTTTAAATAGCTGGCCATATATGGATGTTAGATTTTAATTTATGAGTTGGTTAAGTAGGCTTCTTCTAACCTAATCGCTTTCTACTACATATAATAATACAATTAAATTATATCTTTACATTAAAAACCAAAGGCTAACAGAATTCCAGTCATTACAATAAATGATATACCCCTTGATCTTCAACAATAGGACTTGGAAATATGAAAGTATAGATTAGCCAAATAATTTTACCTGAGAAAATCCCCAAAACTAAGGATTTATAAGACAGCCCTACTCTGTTGTTTATGATTTTGTTGTCATGGAGGACTGATTGGGCTCATTGGTTCGAGTTGAAAAGTAAATGCTGCACTCATGGAATGGCATGCTTTGAGCACTACTGAAAAGGGCTATTTTCATTTGGAAAATGAATGTCATATGCTGCATAGGCCCATTGTTTACCTTTTTGTTGGTGACTCTTTGATATCTTGACAATATGCAGCAGTTTAAAGGGCAAATCCACAGATGACACAATAACAAAACGGCCACCCCTCCTCTGTTTTGGTAAAAAGCTAAGGGCCTGGGCCTGGAGAAATTTAACCACTCTCAGATTAATAGACAGAGCTATGGATGCAAGGATTGACCATCCATGATATCAAAATTATTGTTTTAACCATAGTATGAGGCTATACAGTGTTTGTTTACATTTACATTGTTTACAGACATTGGACAAAAACAAGCTTTTATTTTGGGTTCTCATGGAGTGTGACAGTTGAACTAAGCTCATGAGCCATTTATTTATAAGTTATATTCTTCAAGAATCAATGGATATACGCCACCGGTCAAAAGTTTTAGGACACCTACTCATTCAAGGGTTTTCTTTATTTTTACTATTTTCTACAGTGTAGAATAATAGTGAATACATCAACACTATGTAATAAGTGGAAAATATGGAATCATGTAGTAACCAAAAAAGTGCAAAGCTGTCATCAAGGCAAAGGGGGGCTACTTTGATGAATCTCAAATCTGTCACGTCCTGACCTTAGTTATCTTTGTTTTCTTTATTATTTTGGTTAGGTCAGGGTGTGACATGGTTGATGTATGTGTTTTTGTTCCTGTCTAAGGGTTTTGTTTTTCTATGGTTAGTTGCCTGTGTCGGCACTTGTTTATATATAGCGTCACGTTCGTTTTGTTGTTTTGTATAGTTTGTTTAGTATTTCTTTGTTAATAAATAGAAGAATGTATTCACATCACGCTGCGCCTTGGTCTCCTCCATTCAATGAACGTGACAGAATAACCCACCAAACAAGGACCAATCAGCGTGAATTGGAGGAATAACGCTTGGTGGAAAAATGGACCCGGGAGAAGGATGAGTGGGTAACAACCTGGGAGGAGATAGAGAGGTGGTCCAGAGAAAGTGCCAGTGCCTGCCTGGGATTCTATGGAACAGTGCGAGGAGGGATACAGGAGAATGGAGGAACGGCGACGATATAAGGGTACACGGCTAGCACGGAAGCCCAAGAGGCAGCCCCAATATTTTTTTGGGGGGATGCACACGAGGAGATTGGCTAAGTCAGGTAGGAGACCTGAGCCAACTCCTCATGCTTACCGTGGGGAGCGTGTTACTGGTCAGGCACCGTGTTATGCGGTGGAGCGCACGGTGTCTCCGGTGCGCTCTATTCCAGCTCCTCGCATTGGCCGGGCTAGAATGGGAATCCAGCCAGGTAGGAGAGTGCCGGCTCAGTGCTCCTGGTCTCCAGTGTACCTCCTTGGACCAGGATATCCTGCGCGGGATCTGCGTACTGAGTCTGCACAGCCCTGTGCGTCCTGTGCCAGCACCCTGCATTTGCAGGGCAAGTATAAACATCCAGCCCTGAGGTGCGTGTCCCCAGCCCAGTACCACCAGTGCCAACACCGCGCACCAGGCTTCCTGTGCGTCTCCAGAGCCCTGTACGCCCTGTTCCTCCTCCCCGAACTCTCCCTGAGGTGCGTGTCCTCAGCCCGGTACCACCAGCGCCGGTACCATGCACCAGGCCTCCAGTGCGTCTTCAGGGTCCAGTACTCCCTGTTCCTGCTCCTCGCACTCGCCCTGAGGTGCGTGTCCCCAGCCCGGTACCACCAGTGCCGGCACCACGCACCAGGCCTACAGTGCGCCTTGCCAGTCCAGAGCGTCCAGCGACAGTACCCAGTCCAGACCGTCCGGCTACAGTACCCTGTCCAGAGCATCCGGCGACAGTACCCATTCCATAGCGTCCAGCGACAGTACCCAGTCCAGAGCGTCCGGCGATAGTTTACAGACCGGAACCTCCTACGACGGGCCACAGACCGGAACCTCCTACGACGGGTGACAGTCTGGCTCCCTCCAGTCCGGATCTGCCAGTCTCCCTCCAGTCCGGATCTGCCAGAGTCTCCCTCCAGTCCGGATCTGCCAGATTCTCCCTCCAGTCCGGATCTGCCAGAGTCTCCCACCTGTCCGGCGCTGCCAGAGTCTCCCGCCTGTCCGGCGCTGCCAGAGTCTCCCGCCAGTCCAGAGGCGCCACTCACTCCAGACTCGACCATCAGTCCAGTGGCGTCCTCTAGCCCTGGGTCGATGGTGAGGGTTCCCGCTCCAGTGACATTACGTAAGTGGGCCGAGTCAGAAGTGGAGCGGGGTCCACGTCCCTCACCAGAACCGCCACCGTGGATTAATGCCCACCCAGACCCTCCCATATAGGTTTAGGTTTGCGGCCGGGAGTCCGCACCTTTTTTTTGGGTGGGTGGGGGGGGGGTACTGTCACGCCCTGACCTTAGTAATCTTTGTTTTCTTTATTATTTTGGTTAGGTCAGGGTGTGACATGGGTGATGTATGTGTTTTTGTTCCTGTCTCTGGGTTTTGTATGTCTACGGTTAGTTGCCTGTGTCGGCATTTGTTTATATACAGCGTCACGTTCTTTTTGTTGTTTTGTATAGTTTGTTTAGTATTTCTTCGTTAATAAATAGAAGAATGTATTCACATCACGCTGCACCTTGGTCTCCTCCATTCAACGAACGTGACAAAACATAACATATATTTTGATTTGTATAACACTTTTTTGGTTACTATATGATTCCATATGTGTTATTTCATAGTTTTGATGTCTTCACTATTTTTCTACAATGTTGAAAGTAGTAAAAATGAAGAAAACCCCTGGAATGAGTAGGTATGTCCAAACTTTTGACTGGTACCGTAAATATAATTTATAAGTCCAAAAATGGATGTAGCAACTACAGATTGCCCCTTTATGTCTATCAAAAGTGTGTGAGTTTGAGCATGTGTCCATTAGGACTATGGATTTTTTTTATCAGCATGAATTAGATTGATCTATAAAACAGACTTTTATTCCTTAGGCTGGGATCTGCACTATGCAGCTGTTGCAATAGCACATTTTTCCCTGGCTGTCCACTGGTTTCAAAAACAATGATTGATAGGCAGCTTAAACTTCTTGAATTCAACCTTTATTGGGTTCAAATACACATTTAGATTTGTGAACAGCCATCCACAACAACCACAATCCGTAAGGCGCAAATAGATAAATGAGAGAGCAGCAGTGTGATTCACATCAATGCACTATGTAGATATCAATAATAAGTGATATCCGTATCGCCCGTAGGCTACACCACTACTGTCATCCTTACCTCCAAGCGTTTATTCAAGTTGGATAATCTTTGGATGCCGACAGCAGTTGCACCATTGGAAGACATAGCTTGGACTGTAGCCTACAAAAGCCTATTCCTGCTCTTTTCCCGCGATCCATCAAGCACATTTGGTGTGTCATCATAGTGGTCTCTGACTTGTGGTCAGACTCGCTCAGGTGGAACAAACTTAAACGTGCGCCTTTTTTCAATGCTGATTTGAATGTCATTGCGAAAACAGAGAAGTGTCAAAGATTTTTTTACGCAAACATCTTTTCTGAGTTTAAAAGTCATCCTTGAAGTAATCATCTAGTTTTTCAAAAGTATCTGTAATCTGATTACAATAATTTAGCTGGTAATGTAACGATGACAGTTAGTGTTTTTTTGTAATCGCTTACATGTAACGGTTTATAACTCCCCATCCCTGGTGAAGTGTTAGGGGATGTTGAGTAGAACCTACTATAGGGCTCTGTAGTTTAATGGAGAGTTTGTCCAGCAAAGGTATTCACATATGGGATTTATGAAACAATAGAGCTAGTGTGGAGCACTTTGGTGCTGCGGCTACCAGACTGCAAATGAAGGCCTTTAAATAGAAAAATACTTTTGGGGGGAGAGAGAATTAGTTTAATAGTGTTTCCTGCCTTAAAAGATTGCACCGCTCCCCAGCGATAATGTGACATTTCCATTCTTCCACACAGGCACAGTCCAGAGAGCTTATACAGTTGAAGTCGGAAATTTACATGCACTTAGGTTGGAGTCATTCAAACTCGTTTTTCAACCACTCCACAAATTTCTTTTTAACAAACTATATTTTTGGCAATTGGTTAGGACATCTACTTTGTGCATGACACAAGTAATTTTTCCAACAATTGTTTTCAAACGGATTATTTCACTTATTTCACTTGTATCACAATTCTAGTTGGGTGGCAGGTAGCCTAGTGGTTAGAGTGTTGGACTAGTAAACGAAAGTTTGAAAGATCGAATCCACAAGCTGACAAGGTAAACATCTGCCGTTCTACCCCTGAACAAGGCAGTTAACCCAAGCTGTCATTGAAAATAAGAATTTGTTCTTAACTGACTTGCCTAGTAAAATAAAAAAATACTGCCCAGGAGGGAGACGTGTTCTGTCTCCTAGAGATGAATGTATTTGGTGCGAAAAGTGCAAATCAAACCCAGAACAACAGCAAAGGACCTTGTGAAGATGCTGGAGGAAACAGGTACAAAAATATCTATATCCACACTAAAACAAGTCCTATATTGACATAACCTGAGAGGCCACTCAGCAAGGAAGAAGCCACTGCTCCAAAACCACCATAAAAAACCTAGACTATGGTTTGCAACTGCACATGGGTACTTTTTGGAGAAATGTCCTCTGGTCTGATGAAACAAAAGTAGAACTGTTTGGCCATAATGACCATCATTATGTTTGGAGGAAAAAGGCAAGCAGTGAAGCACTGGGGTGGCAGCATCATGTTGTGGGGGTGCTTTGCTGCAGTAGGGACTGGTGCTCTTCACAAAATAGATGGCATCATGAGAAGGAGAATTATGTGGATATATTGAAGCAACATCTCAAGATATCAGTCAGGAAGTTAAAGCTTGGTCGCAAATGGGTCTTCCTAATGGACAATGACCCCAAGCATACTTCCAGATTTGTGGCAAAATGGCTTAAGGACAAGAAAGCCAAGGTATTGGAGTGGCCATCACAAAGCCCTGACCTCGATCCTATAGAAAATTTGTGGGCAGAACTGAAAAAGCTTGTGCGAGCAAGGAGGCCTACAGACCTGGCTCAGTTACACCAGCTCTGTCAGGAGGAAGGGTTCAAAATTCATCCAACTTATTGTGGGAAGCTTGTGGAAGGCTATCTGAAAAGTTTTACCCAAGTTAACCAATTTAAAGGCAATGCTACCAAATACTGAAATAAATCATTCTCTCTGCTATTATTCTGACATTTCACATTCTTACAATTAAGTGGTGATCCTAACTGACCTAAAACAGGGAATGTTTACTGGGATTAAATGTCAGGAATTGTGCAACTGTGTTTAAATGTATTTGGCTAAGGTGTATGTAAACTTCCGACTTCAACAGTATATACTCACGGGCATGAAACAAATAACTTTACATGAATCAACAACCAATCAGCATACTACTAAAGCAATACTTGAGTAGTTTAAGGGGAAACATTTAAATGTCTTGGAATGGCCTAGACCTCAATCCAATTGAGAATCTGTGGTATGACTTAAAGATTGCTGTACACGAGCGGAACCCATCCAACTTGAAGGAACTGGAGCAGTTTTGCCTTGAAGAATGGGAAAAAAATCCCAGTGGCTAGATGTGCCAAGTTTATAGAGATATAGAGACATACCCCAAGAGACTTACAAGTTGTTATCTGGTTTATGAATTGACTAAAAGTAGCTGATTAGTAAAAGTAGCTGATCAGACACTTACTTACTAAGATGAGGCTTATCTTGTAGTTCTTATGTTTGGTACAACTTATGTCTGTTTTAGACATACCTACAGTTAATACAGTTCCTACTTAGTCAAGGAGTCACTTGAAAACCCAGTACCTTTTGTTTTCTTCTATGAATTGGCTACTCTGGAATGCAGGGCCATGGAAGTTGGTTCCTGTGCATACACATCAAGAACAGCTCCAAGTCTTCAATGTTAAGACCCAGCAAAAGGAGGACGGGAGTTAAGATCAGAATGAATGATGATTGGCCACTGTGGGTGGAAATGCAGCACTTGCAGGAAGAGGAAATTAGGAATATATGAATAATTGTTTAACTACATGTACTGTACATGTGAGTGAAAATAGCTGTTTTATTTGTTTATCCAGGACACATTTTCAAGTCACATGTATGGTACATGTAGTTAAATAATTATTCAATAGGTGGCTCAGCAGAGGGGTAAAATCCACCAATATGCAAACGCTGCAATAATATACTGGCACTATCTGGAAGTGTCTTGCACCTTTTAGACTGACCTGGAATGTGTGGCTCTGCTCTTTTTCCCCCTTCATTTTCAACGTATCAAACTAATAATGATTTCCTCCTCAAAACGCTCACATTCCTAACATTGAAGCCATGTTTGAGGATTTTAAAAACATGGAATTTTTGCAGCAAATCGGGGGGATGTTGAGAAACACCAGGTCCTGAGAGATCTGCACCAGATGTGTTTATTCACTTGGATATTTTTTTTCACATCTCAAGAGTGATTACCAGTTATACTGGTGTTTAAAAATATTTTAAGTGGTCTATTTTTGGTCACACCGTATTTAGTTTTGTTCTGGTAACTTACAGTTTGATCGACATTGGGGAGGTAGAATTGTAACATTACATCATTAAAGTTAATATCATAATACCACAACTTAATTTTGATGATTTTTCATAGAGCTGTGGACAGTTCAAACTTTACCCTTTGTCAATGTTAGATTGCTGAGCCCTAATCATTCATTTAATCAGATAGTATCTGAGGAAATACCACTGACAAAAGTTTAATATCTCATTTGATATGGCAAGTGTCAATTATGTTGAAAGATCATAACAGTAATGATTATATCATGTTAGAACAATCTGATAACAACAATGTATGCATAATGTATCTACATGCTAGAGTTTCAGTTCGGTGCCTTTGTTGTAAACACTTTTATTCATGTGTCCTCCTGCTGTTCTTGTTGAAGGAAACTGAAGCTGGAAAAGGAGTTGGCTGGAATGCTGTGGAGGATAAAGTGGGAGGACCTGCAGTTTGAGAGCCCCAACAAATATCCCAAAAAAGCAGGCAGCCGTCTCACCCTCTCACAGGTACATTTGTCTCTGAAATAAGAGTTCAAACCAATGAATGACCTGTATTATGTTGTTTATTAGTTGTTCAGAGCGATCTCATATTATGACATGCTGGCAGCCTAAAACATTTCCTCACAATTTGTTCTTAATATTGTTTTGATTTGGTCAGTAGTCCTGGCACTGCCGTGCATCGGAGATGAAGTTGTTGTTGTTTCTCTAGCAGATTAGAATTCCATTTTAGCCAGTGGGAAAGAAAAGGCTCAACAGATGCAGTTTATCTTGCCAAAACCTCTACAGACCCACAGTATCACTGCTACCTCTCTCATAGCTTTGTTCTTAAGGCATCTTTGAGATTCCGTTTGTAATGAAAAGTGGTATATAAAATACATATATTATTATTATTATTATTATTATATGCAACAGAGGACTAGATGTCTGTCTCCGTGGTACAATTTATGACATCATTGTTGTTTAATAGCACACAAAATGTGCAGTAACAACACTGGCATTGGAATGTATCTAGAACTGTAGTTACATGTTGGTGTCTGTACATACAGTATATGTTTTACATTGAGAGCAAAAGACAGAGAAAGAGAGAAAAACAGTCGAAATCCTATGTTAGTTTAAACATTCTTGAACGTCTTCCCGGTGGTTTACTGAAGGTGGCTGGGTTTGCGGTGGCAGACACATATTAAATGATTGTTAAAATAATCCCAAATCGTACAGTACACACGTGCAGACATTCATGCACGCACATGCACACACCTTCTTCATTACAAGCTTTCAGTCCATTTCCTGGGATAATAGTGTGGGAAACATGTTGATTTTCCAGACCGATTTATTTCCAGTATGCCATGTGTTGCCAGTATTTGCATTATCTAAACATGTGTAGTGCATGCTGACACTTAATACATTACCCTCACTCCCTTTTCATTCACTCTGTGTACACCCGTTGCTACACATACGTCTCCCGAGATTCGGTTTAGCATATGAAAACAGCAATTCTTCATTTAACTGGCAAATATACCCATTGCACATACATATGAATAAAATGCTCAAGCTATTGCAAATAATTCATCTGAATTGTTTAAGTGAACATTGTATATTTGTATATGTAATGATAACCAAACTGAACCTAACTGTAGTGTGCCTGAACATTTCTCTGACTGTATCTTATCTGAGAAAGGATACTTGTTCCTCCTTCCAGAGAGGCTCCAGCTACGGCTCCTTGATAACTGCCCATGGAAAATATCAGCTATTTGCTAAAACAGGCTATTTTAAGGTAAGGCTTTCTGAGTTCTGACATTTTCAACTCCTGCTCACCCACGTGTACACGCTCACAGAGGAGATGGAGAAGAGAGTAGGCGAGCTCTGCACAGCTCAGCTGGGCTGGTTTTAATGTGATACACAGTGTGGTTCACACCTCGTCTGGACACAGCTAGCAACGTGTTGTTGTTAATGTCTCTGTTTAATGAGTCTACTGAGAATGGGGAGGATTATGTGAAAAACGTCAGACTTTGAATGTTGAGACGTGGTTGTTGGCTACATGTAACACATTTCTTCTCTATAGAAATATGCTGTAAAGTATCCAAAGCATTATATTTTCTCCTTGTTTCTATTTAGAATGCACACCTTGAATTTGATGGTGAGCTGCTCAATTGCTATATTCATCCTATTGTACCTAGCAGTCTATAATGTACTGTCTCCCTGGATTTCTCTCGCTTCCTCACCTTCTCTGAAGATTGACTTATCATCCCATTTCAAAATGACAGATATAACTCTCCATTCCGGTAGCATAGAGTTCATGGTAAATATACCTGGCACACAGATACTATACTCTGTTAAAGGAACACTAAAGTACACCCATTCTTACTTATGTTTTTCCCTTTTTTCTTCCTCTTCCCAAGAATTCAGTGAATAAGAATGGAATAGGTCAATGTTCCCATGAACCTTATACATGTCCTTTCTTTTCGCTATTTTCCTACAATGAATGGATTCCTGTCTGTCACACAGCTCCCAAAGATGGTCACATTAAGTTCTAGAACACATCTCTTTCAGTACACCACACATAGAACACATCTCTTTCAGTACACCACACATAGAACACATCTCTTTCTGTACACCACACATAGAACACATCTCTTTCTGTACACCACACATAGAACACATCTCTTTCAGTACACCACACATAGAACACATCTCTTTCAGTACACCACACATAGAACACATCTCTTTCAGTACACCACACATAGAACACATCTCTTTCAGTACACCACACATAGAACACGTCTCTTTCAGTACACCACACATAGAACACGTCTCTTTCAGTACACCACACATAGAACACGTCTCTTTCAGTACACCACACATAGAACACGTCTCTTTCAGTACACCACACATAGAACACGTCTCTTTCAGTACACCACACATAGAACACGTCTCTTTCAGTACACCACACATAGAACACGTATCTTTCAGTACACCACACATGGAACACTTATCTTTCAGTACACCACACATAGAACACATCTCTTTCAGTACACCACACATAGAACACATCTCTTTCAGTACACCACACATAGAACACATCTCTTTCAGTACACCACACATAGAACACTTATCTTTCAGTACACCACACATAGAACACATCTCTTTCAGTACACCACACATAGAACACTTATCTTTCAGTACACCACACATAGAACACATCTCTTTCAGTACACCACACATAGAACACATCTCTTTCAGTACACCACTCAGTAGTCTGTCACATAGCCTGCATAGAAGGTTATTAATATCTGTCTCTTTATCTTGCTCTTTATCTCTCTTTGACACAGGGCAACCTGGTGGCCATCAAACATATGAACAAGAAGAGGATAGAGCTGACCAGACAAGTGCTGTTTGAACTCAAACATGTAAGTCCAGATCAGTGCCAAATGTTTTACTGTATACAGTGCCTTCGGAAAGTATTCAGACCCCTTCACTTTTTCCACATTCTGTTATGTTACAGCCTTATTATTTCCCTCAGCAATCCACACACAATACCCCATAATGACAAAGCAAAAACAGGTTTTTAGACATTTTAGGAAATGCAAAAACAGAAATACATTATTTACAAAAGTATTCAGACCCTTTGCTATGAGACTCGAAATTGAGCTCAGCTGCATCCTGTTTCCATTGATCATCCTTGAGATGTTTCTACAACTTGATTGGAGTTGACCGGTGGTAAATTCAATTGATTGGACATGATTTGGAAAGGCACACACCTTTCCAGATAAGGTTCCACAGTTGACAGTGCATGTCAGAGCAAAAACCAAGCCATGAGTTTGAAGGAATTGTCTGTAGACCTCCGAGACAGGATTGTGTGGTGGCACAGATCTGGAGAAGGGTACCAAAAAATGTCTGCAGCATTGGAGGTCCCCAAGAACCCAGGGGCCTCCATCATTCTTAAACTGAGGAAGTTTAGAACCACCAAGATTCTTCCTAGAGCTGGCCGCCCGGCCAAAATGATGGTAACTTTGACAGAGCTCCAGAGTTCCTCTATGGAGATGGGAGAATCTGTCAGAGGGACAACCATCTCTGCAGCACTCCACCAATCAGGCCTTTATGGTTGAGTGGCCAGACGGAAGCCACTCCTCAGTGAAAGACACAACAACCCACTTGAAGTTTGCCAAAAGGCACCTAAAGGACTCTCAGACCATGAGAAACAAGATTCTCTGGTCTGATTAAACCAAGATTGAACTCTTTAGCCTGAATGCCAAGCGTCATGTCTAAAGGACACCTGGCACTATCCCTACAGTGAAGCATGGTGGTGGCAGCATCATGCTGTGGGGATGTTTTTCAGTGGCAGGGACTGGCAGATTAGTCAGGATTGAGGCAAAGATGAACGGAGCAAAGTACAGAGAGATCCTTGATGAAAACCTGCTCCAGAGAGCTCAGGACATCAGACTGGGTCGAAGGTTCACCTTCCAACAGGACAACAACCCTAAGCACACAGCGAAGACATGCAGGAGTGGCTTTGGGACAAGTCTCTGAATGTCCTTGACTGGCCCAGCCAGAGCCCGGACTTGAACCTGAAAATAGCTGTGCAGCAACGCTCTCCATCCAACCTGACAGAGCTTGAGAGGATCTGCAGAGAGGAATGGGAGAAACTCGCCAAATACAGGTGTGCCAAGCTTGTAGCGTCATACCCAAGAAGACTTGAGGCTGTAATTGCTGCCAAAGGTGTTTCAACAAAGTACTGAGTAAAGGGTCTGAATCAAATCAAATCCAAGTTTATTTGTCACGTGTGCTGAATACAACAGTGAAATGCTTAATTACAGGCTCCAACAAATGGTGCGAGAAACAAAAGGTGTGTGTGTGTAGGTAAGTAAAGAAATAAAACAAGAGTAAAAAGACATTTGAAAAAAGAGTAACAGGGCTATATACCGACACCTGTTAGTCAGGCTTATTGAGGTAGTATGTACATGTAGGTATCGTTAAAGTGACTATACATATATGATGAACAGAGAGTAGCAGAAGCGTAAGAAGAGGGGTTGGCGGGTGGTGGGACACAATGCAGATAGCCTGGTTAGCAAATGTGCAGGAGCACTGGTTGGTCAGGCCAATTTAGGTAGTATGTACATGAATGTATAGTTCAAGTGACTATGCATATAAGATAAACAGAGAGTAGCAGCAGCGTAAAAGAGGGGTTGGGGGAGGCACACAATGCAAATAGTCCGAGTAACCATTTGGTCACCTGTTCAGGAGTTTTATTGCTTGGGGGTAAAAACTGTTGAGAAGCCTTTTTGTCCTAGACTTGGCACTCCGGTACCGCTTGGTAGTAGAGAGAACAGTCTATGAATGGGGAGGCTGGGGTCTTTGACCATTTTTAGGGCCTTCCTCTGACACCGCCTGGGTAGAGGTCCTGGATGGCAGGCAGCTTTGCCCCAGTGATGTACTGGGCTGTACACACTACCCTCTGAAGTGCCTTGTGGTCGGAGGCCGAGCATTTGCTGTACCAGGCAGTGATGCAACCGGTCAGGATGCTCTCGATGTTGCAGCTGTTGAGGATATCAGGACCCATGCCAAATCTTTTTAGTTTCCTGAGGGGGAATAGGCTTTGTCGTGCCCTCTTCACAACTTTGGTGTGTTTGGACCAATCTAGTTTGTTGTTGATGTGGACACCAAGGAATTTCAAGCTCTCAACCTGCTCCACTACAGCCCTGTCGATGAGAATGGGGACATGCTCGGTGCTCCTTTTCCTGTAGTCCACAATCATCTCCTTGGTCTTGGTCTTATGTAAATGTGATATTTCAGTAGGACATTTTTATACATTTACAAAAATGTCTAAAAACCTGTTTTTACTTTGTCATTATGGGATAGTGTGTAGATTGATGAGGGAAAAATGATTTAATCCGTTTTAGAATAAGGCTGTAACGTAACAGAATGTGGAAAAAGTCAAGGCGTTTGAATACTTTCCAAATGTACTGTATGTGTGATGTTATTACTTAACATTATTATCATAAAGTCTGGTGTGTTGTTTAACTCTTTACTACCTCACTGCAGGGATATTCATTCCCTAAGTAAGCGTTTGTTAAGCTTCGTTCAGCTGGATGGTCCCGTGTGGCTCAGTTGGTAGAGCATGGTGCTTTAAACATCAGAGTCGTGGGTGCAATTCCCACATGGGGCCAGTATGAAAAAAGTATGAAAATGTGTGCACTCACTACTGGAAGCTTGCTCTGGAAAAGGGTGTCTATAAAATGACTCATATGTAAAAATATAGCGGTCTTTTACCTCGATGATTTAGTTTTATTGGCTGCTATAGAGAGTCCACTCACCGGATTTAAACCAGTCGCTGATGAAAAGACTAAAGTAGTAAACACTTGGACCCTCCAGGACTAGAGTTGAATGTGCCTGCCTTGTTCCCTGCCTCCTGTTGTTGTAGGGGATCATACCTCTGTTTATGACCCCTGTGCAACAGCAGTAGTAGAATGAGTCTCTCCCACTGAGGAGGTTAAGCCACTGTAGACTTTGGGGGATGTGAAGGGGATGTGTACTGAATCATTACCAGGTTGGTCACAGGAGGGCCTCTTTCACTCTGCTGCAGGAGATGTCTCATTAATGAACCTGTGCTCTTGCTGCTGTTACAAAGACAGATCCTCAAACATCCTCAAACACCCTCCAACATCAGCTGTGGATGAAGGAAATTGTCTCCGTTTTGGGAATGACATTTTATGAGACAGTTATAAGGAAATGGGGGAAGAAAAAAAAACTAATATTTGAAACACAATTTGGAAAAGGCAAACATTGATGAAACATATTAGTTTAACCCTCCTGTTGTGTTCATTTCATGTTAATTAATTCTGTGTTCCCGGTCCAAAATGACCGCTCCTTTATAGCTGATTATAAATCCATAATAATACATATATTATCACCTAATGTTGTGATAGATCTTTTTATCAACTTAAGTTCTTGTGTACATTACAAGTTTTGAACTTCTATTTGCTATTTATGGCCTGTAGGCCTCATTGACCTGAGCTCATATAACTTGTTTTTAAGTTAGAAAAAGCATAATGTATGAATTATTTTGACTATAACAAATACTCAGATTAAATATATTGTGCTAGTTATCACAGACTACTTTGTGTCAAAGTTTAACAGGGACTCTCTCTCCTCCTCACCAGTATCATGATCAAAGATATGATCAAGAGCCTCACATACAGTATATCGTTTGGTCATTGTGCTGCCACAGAATGAATTGTGAGCAAGGCCTCAAAAAAGCTTTATATACCAGAGATGTGAGAAAAGTTCTATATATTATTGAAACAATGTTGCGATTGTTTGTGAGAATGCCAACAGGTGTGGTTCCCGTGGGGGAAAGATTATATTGGGGAAAGGTTCCCGTGGGGGTTGTCATGGAAGCCAAGAAGGGGAGTGAGGTGTGTGTGTGTGCTCAAACACACAGGCATGTGGGGGTCTGGGAGAAGAAATGTGTCCATCTGATGAATGGGGATATGCCTGAACTAAATGTTATACACTAATTGTAATCTCACCTATTAATTTCCTTTGACCGGGAACACCACAGGTGTACAAAAGTTAAATAGAACACCCAAAATGTAATGAAAATCATCCAAATGTATTTTGTGTGTTGAGATGCTCTGTGTGGACAAAAGTCATGGAATATTATGACAATCAGATTAAGTGAACTACATTTTTCAGAGAGAAAACTTGTAAATCTGTCCCATTCGACCAGAACACAGCAGGAGGGTTAAAGCTACTGAAAAGCCAGAAGTCAGTGCTATTATCTGATCTCTGGGTCTGTATTAATTGAGTTATCACCCGTGTTGGTGGATAAGGCTCTGGGTGGCCTGGGCTCTCTCACTCTGTCTGTGTCTGAGCTTTGGATGAGACACGGCGGTGGGCAGGCTGCGAGCACAGGAGAGACAACCGTCTGAGCTAGCAGCTCCTCAGACGCCCCGGCCCCGCTCATGAAAGAGCCAACCAGATGGGGGAGAGAGGGTTCTGCCAATGGAAACTTAACTGCTTGTCTTCCAGAGCCTCTCCTCCCCTCCCCCGTTAGCTAGCGTTCAGCATGGGAAATGATATAGGCCAAAGGGTATGCTAACTTCTCCTGAGTCGTGAAACAGGAGTGACTGACTCCCTGGTTTTGGTGTTATAACAGCTGTCACTCAGCTCTGTTTTCCATGAAATGGCCTCAGACCAAAACACACCATACAGGTTATGCTCGCTGTTTTTTTAGAAGTTTCATGCTGCTCAGAGATATTATGTACCTCCTCCCTGCTAGGGCATGGATGTATTGAAACCGAGAGGATATGTGGACAGGAATTAATTTGTGTGTCTCTTTAAAAGATTCCTTCACTCTGTTGTTTATACATACACAGCATATGGAACTTTTAAATACAGAGCTCACAATGCTTTCCAAGGTGATTTCCATGACATTTCATTTGACATGATTCATTTTTGGACTAGATCCCATGTAATGCATTTGACACGTTAGCCAGCTATGCACTCATATTATAGCTAGTACATCCTTTCAACACCTCCATATTTTTTCACATTCTGTGGTTTTTCACAACACTGCCTCATTCATAACCTCTCGGCCCAGTTTATTCACATGCACGTGTCAACTGGATGGCCTATGAGTGAATGCTATACTCAACACGTAGACAAGACACCGTGCCAAACCTGCTAGCTGTAAATAGACTATTCTGATGAGGTTTTGTCTGTCCTATTTGTTAGCTTTTCTAGAAAAGCTCATCCATTTTGTTTAGCATCTATTGCCATATAATCTTGAGAGATATAGCTATAATGATGTAATAATTATATTTGTTTTGGTTACAGATGAGAGATGTGCAATTCAACCATTTAACCAGATTCATTGGTGCCTGCATTGACCCTCCCAACATCTGCATCGTGACTGAATATTGTCCCAGAGGCAGTCTTCAGGTAACACCTCACAATCATTATATTTCATGGAATATTAGTTGTATTGCATGTTTTGTCAAGTATGACCACCAATATTATATTAAAATGGCCATTCAGTGTAATCTTACTCATTTATTCATTCATACTATTTCTGTAAATGTATGGTTTAAAATGCTGAGAGACATTTGGAAACAAACACTTGACTTTCATGTTCAGTTTGAAATGCCAGCCTGATATACTGCTACTATTTAACTGCCAAAAATGTAAGAATGTAAAACTATAGGAAACTTTTAGCAATGGAGCTTATTGTGTGAAAACATTTCATACTGACTCACTGTAACACTGTGTTACTGTTTAAAAGACAGGACAGATACATGTGATGTAGCAAGATGACAGCAAGTTTCCAGAAATGCTTATTTCACTTTTAGGACATTTTGGAGAATGAGAGCATCAATCTGGACTGGATGTTCCGCTATTCACTCATCAACGACATAGTCAAGGTATGTGTTTTTCACCTACTTAGGTGTCATATTGTGGAAAATATAAAGGTAATCCATGTGTGTAGCCACGTCACATGTTGCTGTAAGATAGCAGTCAACAATACTAGGTTGGTAACTGCAGTTTGGTTGTTTTGAGGTCACATGGCTATATGCATCAAACTTCATATGACCTCAAACTTGGACAGCAACATAATCACAATCTCACCACAAAATTCTTTGCACTTAATAAAAAGTAATCATCCATATATTTTCAATAGTTATTTATAGCCTGCTCTAACAAAGGGGCTTTTTGTTTGAAATCACTATCTTGAGAGATACTATATTGGTGAAATACATGGAGAATGGCGTACACCAACCACATTGCTGATATAATAACCGTCCTTCAAGCTGGCAACAACAGGGACCTTCTGACAAGCAAAAAAGCCTATAAGCCACATTCTGATACACAAGTGTCTCAAAATATTAGAGGTATACATGAGAGTGCAGTATCCTTTTGAGTCCCCGTAGAAATGTTGTGCACATTAATACCACAAAAGTTCCAATGTGACATGTAAACTGAACACTTGGATCCATGCAGAATTTTTATTGCATTTCCATTTCGATCAAACTCAAAACACATATTTTCCACATGATCAGTATGTTTTCACGTATGCTATACTGTAGGAAAAATGTCTTGAACGGTACATTTCATGCTTGCTCCGCCAGGGAATGAACTATCTGCACAACAGCTACATCGGCTCCCATGGAAATCTGAAGTCATCTAATTGTGTGGTGGACAGTCGATTTGTGTTGAAAATTACAGATTACGGACTGGCCAGTTTCCATTCATCATGTGAAAATGACGACTCGCACGCACTCTATGCAAGTAGGTCAACATTGTCCGCGGAGGTGATCACTTTGCCTCTTCACCAATGGAAGGAAACTAAATGGAGGATTGGATAAAAGAAAAGGTGTTCAGTGGATAATGTGAGTTTGTTGTGTTTCCAGAGAAGCTGTGGACGGCCCCTGAGTTGTTGATCTACGACAGACACCCTCCACAGGGCACCCAGAAAGGAGATGTGTACAGCTTTGGCATCATACTCCAGGAGATAGCCCTGAGGAATGGACCCTTCTATGTGGAGGGCATGGATCTGAGCCCCAAAGGTAAAATGAATTATGCCACTAAACACAATTGTAATGACATTTAGACATTCGAGTCATTTATTTAGCAGACGCTCTTATCCAGAGAAACTTACAGTTAGTGTATTCTTCTTAAGGAGGCTAGGTGAGGCAGAAACATATCTCTGCCATTGTAAGTACATTTTATCCTTAATGAAGCAGTGTCGTGGAAATTCTACACAGGGACACTCAAAATCAATCTTAAATGAATCATTGTTTACTTTCAGCGTGCTGGAGAGGTTCCAACCAACTCAAGTACACATGTTGGTCAGGAGCTCCTCCCAGGGCAGTCCAGTTAGTTCTCTTTTATACAGACAAGTTATATTTGCATGATTTAGCGTAGTCATCATTCATAATTCATTCATCACTAACATTTGCTTAATTCACGTGACAGACCAATACCTCATGAGGCTTCTTCTCTCTAAGCTGAGACCTTGAAACTAAGACATCCCTTTCTCAAAACAAAGTTCTGGGCGTATTGCCAAATTGCAGATACTGATAGTGAGGATTCATTCAGTCACTTGCATGAACAAAGAAATTGGTTATTAGAAAAGCACATGAATAGAACACAGAAATGGAATAAAAGCTATCAGTAGCTATCAGCAAAGTCAATGCTAGTAGAAAATAGAAAGGTGTGTGCAAGTGTTAGTTTACAAGAGGCAAGGGTGCTGTGGGGTTATTTAGGATACTCTTTGAAGAGGTAGGGTTTCAGCCATTTTCTGGAAGATGGACAGGGACTCTGCTGTCCTAACTTCAGGAGGAAGCTGGTTCCACCACTGGGGTGCCAGGACAGAGAAGAGCTTGGACTGAGCTGAGCGGGAGCTGGCCTCCCATAGGGGTGGGTGGGTGGGCCAAGAGATCAGAGGTGGCAGAACGGAGTACTCAGGTTGGGGTGTCGTGTTTGACCATAGCCTGAAGGCAGTTCTTCAAATCAAATCAAAGTTTATTTGTCACGTGCGCCGAATACAACAGGTAGACCTTACAGTGAAATGCAACCTTACAGGCTCTAAACAATAGTGCAAAAAAGGTATTAGGTGAACAATAGGTAGGTAAAGAAATAAAACAACAGTAAAAGGACAGGCTATATACAGTAGCGAGGCTATAAAAGTAACGAGGCACACCGGTACCGTTTGCGGTAGTAAAGAGAACCGTCTATGACTGGGATGGCTGGGGTCTTTGACCATTTTTAGGGCCTTCCTCTGACACTGCCTGGTGTAGATGTAACGATGTGAAACGGCTAGCTTAGTTAGCGGTGTGCGCTAAATAGCATTTCAATCGGTGACGTCACTTGCTCTGAGACATTGAAGTAGTAGTTCCCCTTGCTCTGCAAGGGCCGCGGCTTTTGTGGAGCGATGGGTAACGACGCTTCGAGGGTGACTTTTGTTGATGTGTGCAGAAGGTCCCTGGTTCGCGCCCGGGTATGAGCGAGGGGACGGTTTAAAATTATACGACTAGCTTAGTTAGCGGTGTGCGCTAAATAGCGTTTCAATCGGTTTCAATCGATGGCACGACAATGGGCCTTAGGATCTCTTCATGGTATGTCTGTGCATTCCAATTGCCATTGATAAAATGCAATTGCGTTTGTTGTCCATAGCTTATACCTGCCCATACCATAACCCGACTACCACCATGAGGCACTCTGTTGACAAAGTTGACATCAGCAAACCACTCGCCCACACAACGCCATGCACGTGGTCTGCGGTTGTGAGGCCGGTTCGATGTACTTTTTCAAAGATTGAAACTGGTTGAACAGTGTATCTATGCCTTCCTTTCCCCAAAATATAGACTCAGCTTTCATTTTACACCCAATTTGATATGCTCCTATGAACTTCACGTTGGTGCTCATGGGTCCTTTTACATGGAAATGCCCTGTTTTGTCTGTCTCCATTGTTGAGCCAATTACTCTGTCTCTTCAGATACTTTAGGCAGCTTACCTCCTGTTCATCATGAATCAAGTGCCATTATTTCCTGCTTGATTGAATGTTCCTAATCGATAAAGTAATGGAGTAAAAGTCACAATCATCAGAGTTGGACAACTCCAGTCTTCAGTTCGAGGGCTGCAGTACTGCTGGTTTCAGTTCTCCCTGGGACTTAGGGGGCTTTCACACCAAATTGGTTTTGTGCTGTTTTTCCGAACTCTGGTGCATTTACCCCCTTCGTTTGGACTGGTGTAAACACTCTATACAGACTCGGGAGCTCACTAAACAACGTACTGTGGTTCCATCAAAAAGGGTGGTCTCGGTCCAATTCAATTCTTACCGTGATGAGGTTCGCTGCAGGTGAGAACGCAGTCCAGACCAGATACAGGAAAAGAACCAGTCGCTCATTATTATTGGTTGTTTGGCTGCGAGCATTTGATGAAATGCACACAGCATCATAACTTGAGATATCTGAAACATTCTGTGGGTAGCAGCACATTTATGAGTGCGTCCAATGCAGAATTGTAGAGACCGGGCTATACTGAATATAGTCTATTCACGTCGTGTTTAGAGTTTCCTCCCGCATGTTGTTGGAAGACAAAAGCGAAAGTAGTATGAAGATGGGAACACAAGTGTTCCTTCATGATAATCATCAATGCATTTTTGTCCAATAAGCAAATAACTTGCATGGACACGTTTAGACATTTTTATTAGTTTGACATTTGGCAATGTGAAACCAACCTGACCAAATGAAAACATTATATTAACAAATAGTCTGACTCTGATTCGAGCTATAGCTCTAAACTATGTGTGAAAACGCCCTTAATTGATTGATCGATTTCACCTTTTTCCCAGAGAATGCAGAACACACACACTAACACTCCCCCTATCTTGTCTATTACAGAGATAGTGCAGAAGGTGCGTAACGACCAGAGTCCTTACTTTCGGCCCACCACAGACAACAGCTGCCACTGTGAGAAGCTGACCATCCTGATGGATAGCTGCTGGGCCGAGGACCCCGTCGAGCGGCCAGACTTCAGCCACATCAAGATCTACATCACCAAACTAAACAAGTGAGCACTGAGCACCGTCGTGCCCCAAAATGGCTTCCAATCTCATCTTGTATCAGATACCATGTAGATCATATTTTCTTTGGATTTATTTTATGAAGATGTTTGAAAAAGAGAATGAAGGAAATAATTGCATTAAATTGATATTATCAAGAGACGCTGGAAAAGGGATCTACTATTAATATTAAATAAAATCGGGATGCTTATCACACACAAATCATTTCAGATCAGAGTGATAGGAAGTCTTCTACCTCCAAAAGTGTGTGGTTCATATTTATCTTGTTTTTCATGGCTTACGCTATGCATGATTTAGATGCATATTTTGGTTCCGTGGTGTGTGCGTGTATGCATGTAAAAAGCATGTTTTCCCTTGAGCTGGGCACACCGGATGCTGATCAAAAGCAGGAAAACCTTAAAGATGTACAGATGAGTGACCTCTGATGAAGGAAATAAAGTACTTTATGAGCTGTGGGAGGAAATCAGACCCTGGTATTTGCTTTGTCGCTGGATTAAGCTTTCCTGCAACTTTCAGATGTGCCCCCTTAGTGCAGAAGTGTTTTGATGTTATTCAACGCTTCTGTATTTCCTACAAGTGCAAACAAAGGCTTTTTTTGTGTTGGTATAGTAGAAATTCTCCAATTCTGACAGTTGTGACAGGGAGATCACAACTACGGTTGCGAAGGTACCGGTAATTTACCAAAGAATCTTCAGTAATATTGGTAATTAACAGGTAATTTTTGTCAATCTATGGTAACTTTGGTAATGTATACTTGAATAACTAAAATCTGGTGACTGCGCAGGCCACTTCAGTAAGCTGAAATCACTGTAATGTTCGTATAACCATTCTTGGACAATACTAGCCTTGTGGCATCCTGCTGAAAAAAATCCATTCATGGATATACTGCTGCCATGCAGGGATGCACCTGATAGGCAATGATGTTCAGATATCCTGTGGCATTCAAACGTTGCTCCACTTTTATCAAGGGGCCCAATGTGTGCCATGAAAAGACCACACCATACCACCACCACCACCAGCCTGCAATGTTAACACGCAGCAAGATGGATGCATCTACTCATGTGGTTTTCTCAATACCATTGAAAGATTAGTGGAATCTGTGTGGGTAGCTGGACAGGTAGGATGGCTGACAGTGAAGGTGAACAGGTGGTCACGTGTCAGGTGACAGGAATGGATGAGACTGAGGCAGGAATTCCTTTAACCATAAAGTGGTATATTTACTGAGTAGTCTGTGTTGCATCACAAAGGAAACAGATAACATGTATCCAATCAAATTCATAATCAAAGATCAAATCATATCATCCATTATTAACATCATTTAGGGAATTCAACAGTCCAGTTCATTAAGAAGTTAATAGTAATCATCCGCGAGTCATTTAGGCTCGTAACTATTTATCATAAATCATGAAATAATACAAACAGTGAATACAATACAAAATATAATCCCATTATCAAAGTCAATCAGTTAGCAAACAATGACGTTTCTCATTTCATTTCATTACGATCCGTAGGGATGTAATCATTGACAATTCACATTACACAATATGTTTGAAGCGTGCGCTCCAAGCCGCGCTCCGCGGTGATAACTATAAACAATAACTGAATGGCCCACTCTCCCGATCGCCACAGATAATTCAGATGAAAGGTACGAGTCGGTGGATTTACGTGGATTCATGGACGCACAGAACTTCTGGATCAGATGGTGTTAAGGAAGAGAAAGCAGCGAGATCAGGCGATGGCAATTTCCTCCTTTTATGGAGTTGAGATCGGTCGGACATTTCCACCTGACCTAATTAAAGCGCCCCTGGCCCAGCTGAGTAAATGGCAATGAATTAAAGGATTATTCCACCAACTCCATGGGCCTTTTCTACAACCATAGTCCTCCCATCAGCATAAAACAGCTGGAACCACAATTCATCAGACCAGGCAATGTAATTCCAATTCTCCAGTGTCCAGTGTTTTCGTTCCTTAGCCTACTGCAACCACAGTTTCTTGTTTTTTTGCTGAAAGAAGTGGAACTCTGTAAGGTCGTCAGCTGCCATGTCCAATTCGTGTCAAGGTACGACGAGTTGTGCATTATTTTATGGGTCTTTGGGCAACAATATTGTACTGGACTGTCAGTTGACTAACTGTAGCCTGTCTGTTGCTCTGCACAATTCGTCAGCCTCCTTTGTCCTCTTTCATCAATGACCCATTTTCGACCACTGGCCTGCCATTGGCTGGATGTCCTTTGGGTGGTAGACCATTCTTGATACACACAGGAAACGGTTGAGTGTGAAAACCCCAGCAGCGTTGCAGTTCTTGACACACTCAAATCGGTGCACCTGGCACCTACTACCATACCCTGTTCAAAGGCACTTAAATGTTTTTTCTTGCCCATTCACCCACACATACACCATCCATGTATTAATTGTCTCAAGGCTTCAAACCTTCTTTAACCTGTGGCATCAATAAGGGATCATATCTTTCACCTGGTCAGTCTATGTCATGGAAAGTGCAGGTGTCCTAATATTTTGTACACAGTGTAAATTGCACAAGAATTATACATTTATAGATTTTTTTTAAGGTATTTTTTTCTCTTTATTCAACCCGCCACTTTGTGTAGCCATTAGTGATAATGATAATGATAACCGTCTGCTGGTAAATGTTAAGGATTTCCCAAAAACCTTCTCAATTACATTTTAACTACAGTGTAGTCTATGCCTACCTGACAGAATTATATCATGATTATTTGCATCAATCCAGTGAGCATTTCGTTTAGGAAACTCTGCAATCCCACAAGCGCTACAGAAACTCTGCTAACCAAACAATGGTCTCTGGCTGGTGCACACTTGCATTAAAGGGTAACTACACACAAAGTTCAACATTCTTAGATTTTTCCCAGATCTTAAAAGTGGCCTCCTGATGTATAAATAAAGTGTGATTTTGAGAGGCCGAAAACCTGAAAATAAATTGGAAAAACAAAACGGAGAAATGGATTTAGGAAAAACTAAACGGAATCAGGCAAAAAAATGTTACAGATTTTATCGGGCCCTAGACCATGAAGTCACTTCTGAAATACGCATTGAATTGTACATTAGGTGATGTTAACAGAATAGAAAGTTCAGATATTTTTCATTCAGAATGGCAACAAATGAATGGGTATGTTATCTTTCTGTCTTTTTTCATCACAGGGAGGGAAGTACCAGTATTCTGAACAACCTGCTGTCCAGGATGGAGCAGTATGCCAACAACCTGGAGAACCTGGTAGAGGAACGAACGCAAGCCTACCTGGAGGAGAAGAGAAAAGCCGAAAATCTACTTTACCAGATCTTGCCACAGTAAGAATAATTATTATTCCGATTTTCGTCTTGCCCTATTATCCTTATTATCAGTCTGAACTTCTGCTTATCAAATTGTGAAAATGAGGAAACTATTTTCCGTATAATGCTGTGCCACTTGATCACTGTTCAAATTCCAAGAAAGAGCGTCTCAGCTTTCTATATCTCACAATTTAAAAAAAGATACACATTCACAGTTAAGCAGAGAGGAGATGAAAGGGCAAGGCAAGATGGGAGCTGACAAGCAAACTTCTCATTAACCAGAACTAGGAGGAGAAATGTGATAGGGTGTTAAGCACCTCTGATAACACGAAAGCAGCAAACGATAAGCCATGTCCTCCATCTATTTAGGCTGTCTGTCTCAGTGCCATAGTCACACTCATTTATCCTCCCATTGTCTGGCCAAATGACTCCCTCCAACTTTCAGCCAATTTGACAGACAGAGAATGGCCTGAGAGAACCGAGAGATACCTTCTCTCACTGCAAAATTCCGATCATTTGACCAGAGTCCTGGATTAACCCAGCTGCTAGTGCTGCACTGTGCCTCTGGCTCTTTACTGTACCTTAAAATATTGGTGAACAGGAAATGATACTGGTAGAATCTGCTTATTTACTCATTGTGGATCGTAGCTGCCAAGCTTACTGTCACTGTTGATTTATAGCAAACGATAACATTATCTCTTAAGCACTGATATAAGCATTTTGTTCATTGTGGTTTTACTTACTTAGCGTTTTCTTGTCCACAGCTCAGTAGCAGAGCAGCTAAAGCGAGGGGAGACGGTCCAAGCGGAGGCGTTTGACAGTGTAACAATCTACTTCAGTGACATTGTGGGTTTCACGTCAATGTCAGCTGAGAGTACACCACTGCAGGTAAACAACTGTCAGTAGATACTCCTAACCATCAACAGGTACAGACTTTATACAGTAGCTATCCTATACCAACCAACAGCAGGAGCAAATTCACAACATGATTTTGCACTTTGAATCTTACTGTGTGACCAGTCAGTTTTGCTAAGTAAAATGCACTCAAGGTTTATTGAGTCAAAGTATCAATTCACCGTGGGAAATGACAGACTTCCTGTAAACTCTCCCTCAAGACACTTGAAGGTAGTTGACAAGAAAGCTTGAAAATATGCTGGTCCAACAACTCATTATGGGAAGAGAATATGAAGAGGAAATGTAGAGGAGCTTCTTTGTTACTTACACCGATCTCACTCATGCAGAGCCTATTAAAGCACCTACCGTATGTCTCATAGTTACACAGCATTCCCACATGAAGGCCACAACTCAAAATAGCTATTGTGAGTAGCTGAGAGCGCATTGACGCATTGCTGAGTCACTGGGTGCTGTAGCTGCTATGAAATGTGTTCTCTCTCATGAAGAAGAAGATGAAGAAGAAGATTTCAAGACCACTCATATATTGAGAATCCCTTCACCAGGGTCTAAAGTACTGTATGACGATTGGCTGATGAATGGTTAAGGACTTGTAAGTAAGCATTTCACTGTAAGGTGAATACCTGTTGTATTCGGTGCATGTGACAAATACAATTTGATTTGATTTGATGGGATTGTTGTAATGGTCTCAATGGTTGTAATGGTTTTAAGTGCAGTGCCCCAACATGTTATTTTCTCCAGACATTTTGGTCGTTCCGAATTCTGAAATCCATCCAGAGGAAGCAGGTTTTCTTCTTGATGCTACTTGTGCCATGAATTCAGACAAAGTCTTACTGGAGTGTTTCTTCTAAAATTGTGAAGACACGTCAGTCTTCATATAATTTCCAATAACTCTGCATGAGCGATATTTTGTACTTGGCGAGTGGTACACTCAGACAGATCTACTCTATTCATCCAGCAGAAGCTACTTACAAGTACAGTCATAAATCTTACCTTTCATCAAATGTATTTTAATATAGCTCAGAGCTAAGAATCCAACCACTAGGTTTCAGTGGCGATGTATTATGTGAAATATATTCATTGTTCACTTATATTCTACGCACTTGATTTTAAGGTCACAAACCCGACGGTATTCTTTCAACATTAGTGTAGCTTTGAGGTTTAGGTATCTCACCTACCAGTTAGTGCTCTGTTTAATTAAAACATTGAATTACATTTATCCATTTTCCCCCCAGATTAAGTCGTAATGGTTTAATAAATAATGCTAAGCCCCTCTGAAAGTTAAACTAGAACTGAGACTGTTTTCCTCGCACCATTTCTCTCTCCATAAGCCACTGAATCTCTTAACTTGACCAATAGACCCTCAAAGGAATTACAATATACAAACATTTATGAATGACAAGAAACACTTCATATTTTGAATAAACAGCTGATGTGTATTACTCTTCAGATTCCAGAAAATATTGTGAAAATGTGTCCCTAGTATTTGGTCTGTTGCGTTGTTTTACTCATGCAAGCACATTTCTCAGTAAGTTGAGGTTCTGGGCACTTGTCCAAGGCAGGGGGAGCAGAAATATTTTAATCTGACTGGGGAACCATTGGGAGTTCATGCAGAAACACATCTCAGTCAATCACGGGGGCAAACCAAATGGAACATGCCTCATGAACACGCACAGTGGAACTTATTATCTTTGCACACTATCTTTGAAATTGCTATGTTTCACAAATGTTTGCCACTAGTTGAAGAAGTATTTCTGAATTAGAGAATGAAGGAGCAGGAGGGTAACAGTTACCTGGTTTGAGTGGTGGTGTTTGTGATTGTTCTACCCTTGAACTATTGTTTCTAGTTTACCTGAGTACCGTAGCTAAAGTTTTGTCTTACTCTTCATAGGTTGTGACAGTGCTGAATGATCTCTACACTTGCTTTGATGCTATCATTGATAATTTTGATGTGTACAAGGTAAGTCAGATTAATAATGTTTTGTAATGTAAATATGGTTATTTTATATATATAATCACCTGTTTCAACCTACTAACACGTTGTCATGTATATCTGAGGTGGAGACCATTGGTGATGCGTACATGGTGGTGTCAGGGCTTCCAGTCAGGAATGGTAACCTACACGCAAGGGAGATAGCTGGGATGTCTTTAGCCTTACTAGAACAAGTGAAAACATTCAAGATTCGTCACAGACCCCAAGACCAACTACGGCTAAGGATAGGAATCCACACAGGTATCATTTCACATTTCACATAGAGTTTGAAATGATGGTTAAAATGTCTTATGCTTAACTACTGTTAGAAGATAGATGTTGTTGTTGTTGTATTTCAAATTGAATGAATCAGTGCTTTTGGGAACTGCCCAATCCTTCTCCTGATCCTTAGCATCCATATTGTTACCAGTCAAAACACCTCTAATAAATCATACAAATGCAAATCTTTCAATACCTCCTAAATGTTACATGATCTTCCCTAGCCAATGACAGTTTATTTAATTCTATGACAAATAACTGAATTATGTTATGACACAAAAGTATTTATTATATGGTAAATAGTTGTCTAGACAAGAAGTCATTTGTGATTAAATTGCCCACCTATGTATCCTGCCTCATGATTGCATGGGGCTTTTGCGCACTAATTGTTATAAACTGCTGTGATTGGTTATGACAGTTGATGACAATATCTAGGTTTTAAGACCTACAGTATTTCAGCTAAGAAATCTCTGGAGATATCTCCAGTACCTACAATATTTTGACATGATGATCAAATACAACAAATACAAGCTGTATTGCATGCAAAGGAGGTTTTTTGTTGTGCTTGGACACAATTATCTCATGCAGGCACTATTTATATTCTTATTCAAACACTTGACATGAATATCATCACTGATAGGTCTTTAAAAATTGTGTGTGGGAGGTGCCTGATCCTGTCATTGTGGGAATATGTTGTTTTTGAGTTCAATCATATCTTGATCATGCTTTTAAATACACTTGGCTTATCATGAGGTTCTGGTGATGAAAGAAATTGTTATCCATCAACAGTATGCTATGGAGGATATTTCCAGTAAATGTCACTGCCTTTTGTTCTGTACAGGGCCTGTCTGTGCTGGGGTGGTGGGTCTGAAAATGCCCAGATATTGTTTATTTGGAGATACTGTCAACACAGCGTCTCGGATGGAGTCGAATGGAGAGGGTGAGTTTCAGATTTGGATCTCTGTTTTCCTACTTTAACACTTAAAACTATTAATGTGGAAATGTAGCCGCATAAAACAGTGTCACATTCTGGAATCCAGTTGGGACAACAATATGAATGACTACCTCATCTCTGTACCCTACACATAGAATTATCCTGTAAGCCCCTGAGTCGAGCAGTGAATTTCAAACACAGATTTAACCACAAAGACCAGGAAGGTTTTCCAATGCCTCGCAAATAAGGGCACCTATTGGTGGATGGGTAAACATAAAAATAAACATTGAATATCCCTTTGAGCACGGTGACGTTATTAATTACACTTTGGATGTGTTATCAATACACCCAGTCACTACAAAGATACAGGCGTCCTTCCTAACTCAGTTGTCAGAGAGGAAGGAAACCACTCAGGGATTTCACCATGAGGCCAATGGTGACTTTAAAACAGTTACAGAGTTTAATGGCTGTGATAGGAGAAAACTGAGGATGAGATATTGTACAATCCAGGTGGGCAAATCTCTTAGAGACTTACCTAGAAAGACTCACAGCTGTAATTGCTGCCAACGTTGATTGTAATGTGTATTGACTCAGGGGTGTGACTACTTATGTAAATGAGATATTTCTGTATTTCATTTTCAATACATTTGCAAAAATGTCTAACAACATGTTTTCACTTTGTCATTATGGGGCATTGTGTGCAGTTGGGTGAGAGAAAAAAGCCATCTTGAATTCAGGCTGTAACACAACAAAATGTGGAATAAGTCAAGGGCTATTAATACTTTCTGAAGGCACTGTATGTTTCAGCTGACACAAACTAAAACAACAAAGTATTCATTATTTCCTGTTGATTATGTGGTATTTCCTTGGATTTGGATTTAGTTTGTCTGTCGAGCATTCCGTGTTGAATATTTACTTATGCAATTGTTTTGTGAAAGACTGGTTTCCCGTCATTATTTGTCTTGACTAAATCTGACTAATGCTTGTGTCTGAGAATCCATAACAAAACATATTGTGTACTAGCTCTTTGCACATACTTCCCTGTAAGAAATGAAGCATCAAGGGATAGATTAAGTAGACAGGGAATGGGATATTTATAATCACAAAGCAACAGTGGGAATGGAGGTTGTCATCATAGTTTAATAGTGTTTATCTAGACTGGTATTACTGGCAGCAGTTCTTAACTGGTGTAGTGGTAGTTGGACCGCTGGTGCTGTGCCAGCCAGGATTTTTTGTGAGTGACTCTCACATTATTGATTAACCCACTCACTTCCTGCTCACTTCCTGCTGTGTGCTTTCACGTCCGTTGATAAATAATTAATAACACTTATAGCCAGGCCACATCCATAGTGATAAACTGCATACCATAAAATATCCTATAGTGGTAGGAATCACCTCTGGGACTGGACTGTCAACAGCTCTTTCTAGGGACTATTTCTACAGCAACAGGAAGATTTCACTGTTCATTTCTACTTTTGACCTTCACATAACATACACTTGGTTGACATACGTATGTATGTATGTATGTATGTATGTATGTGTGTGTGTGGTGTGTGTGTGTGTGTGTGTGTGTGTGTGTGTGTGTGTGTGTGTGTGTGTGTGTGTGTATGTATGCGTACTGTAATTGTTATGATCTACCACAGTGCATATGGCAGAGGATAAATGTTTCATTAATGCTTCTCGGTGTCACTCCCTGCAAAGCACTCACTGTGATTGTCTATTGATGTGTTTCACAGCCTTGAGGATCCACCTGTCCTCAGCAACCAAAGAAGTGCTGGATGAGTTTGGCTATTTTGAACTCCAAGAAAGAGGGGAGGTAGAAATGAAGGTAAGGCCACAATGAATAATGCATGTGTTGTTGTCAGCATTATCTGTAATGGCTTCATGTATTCTATATTGTCTGATAAATTAATATGATAGAAAAATAAATGAAGAATACAAAAGTGTTTTGTCACATACACCAGATAGGTGCAGTGAAATCTGTTGTTTTACAGGGTCAGCTATAGTGAAATGTGGTCTTGTGATTCCCATTATGTTAGGGTTAGTGCAGTGCATTTCAGTAGATTGCAGCTCTGGATCTCTCAGATTACGAGTGTCATAAAAAAGGATGTCTGTACTCTTCTGTTGAAATGGAAGAAAACCATAAAGTCTGGTTATGAAGTGTAGTGTACTCTCTCTAGGGATGCCAGATTAGTTTTAACAGGCCCAGCTAATGCCAGGGTCACCCTTTAAGAAAGAGAAGCCCTTTTGTGTATCTATCACTCCCACTCGTCTCTATTGATGAGCCTATTGATTTATGTGTTTTTCCAGGGCAAAGGCAAAATGCGAACCTATTGGCTTGAAGGGGAGAAGACTGATGTGTACGTTATCTGAGAGGCCTGCTGGTAGCGTGTACCCACAGTGGAGCCAACCACAGAGGTTACACAGTGGCACAGTCAGCCAATGCTTTATTTGTTCTAGAATAAGGCCTAAAGGTGATTCCTTCCCCAAAAGCGGAACAACAATATTTACTGAATTAGACCTTTTTGGAAACGAAGGGATGTTTAATGGTATGTTTATAATACCTGTGTACGGTTACTGCCCCAACAATTGTAAGAGGTTTTGTATGGAGAATCTTTCTGTCCTGAGATTGAGTACTTTCTATATTTAGATTTATATCATGTGTTTGGAAGTCAATTCTGTATTAATATTTCCATACAGCGTTCATAACGGATGGGCGCACAGTGTAATAGATGTCAATGCAGAGGTCCGAGTTCCACAGTGGTGTTATAGAGTACAAGATGATATATGTATTTCCAAGATATTGTAAGATATTTTGTTCAATAAACTGAGTACATTACAACTGTGTTTCATACATTGTTCAGATAATATTATTTATGTTCAACCCTGTGAGTCGGTGCACTGCATTAATGTACTTTTGATAAAAACATTTCATGATTTAGTAAATCCGATTTTTACAAAACATTAACATTTTGAAATATCATCATTGGCGGTAAAGGGGGGACATTTCTTGTAACCAGCTTACTATTTATGTGTCTGACCGTACGTCTTAACTTTTATACAGACCCGGTGCCAGGATAAAGTGACTAAGGGGGCAGTTGAAATCGGTGAGGGAGCAACATTTTTGGTGGTTCTTGCATTGGAACTATTTAGAATTCTGCTTCTATCACAATAAACATACAGTTCAAAGGTTGAGACTCCGAGACCATTGAGTGCTTTTGAAGTGACATGTTGGCGCGAAATCTGTAGCCCATCTTAGCTGCGCTGTATCAATACAATAGACAGCGCCCTACACACTAAAGCAATGCCACTTTGGTAACGAATATAGGCTACAAGATAGATATGCTGTTTGTAAAAGGTGAATTACCTTATGTGAATGCAGCCCTACACACATATGTCTAACCAAAATAATGCAAACTAAATGCTGAAAGTAGTAGCCTAGTTATTCATGCAAAAAAAATGGGGCTTTGAATAATAATACAACTGGGAATGCGAAAGAATGAATGCGAAAAGAACAAAACAGCGGTAAGCCTACTGTAGGCATATAGACAAAATATCAGATCAATAAAGGCATAACACAATCTATATTTGGCAGCTTTTTATTGAAATCCAAAGGAGTCATACCGAACCACCCGGTGGCTTTCCATACCCCCCCCCCCCCCCTCCTTACACACAAACACACTCCGTGGAGCACTCTGTCCATGGTGCTGATACAGAGCAGTAGAGGTACAGATTTCGCGCAAACCTGTCACTCAATCATTTTAACTTTTATGCTATTTTTTTTATAAGGACATACAACTAAAACTGAGGGGACACAAGTTTCAACTGAGGGGGCTAAGTCCCATTTTGCCCTCTCGTGGAACCGGACCAGCTTTAATAACTGGACAATATTCCCCTGATGTAACTTGGACAGAATTTAATGTCCTTATGACGTTCTCTAAAAAAATGTTAGAGAATCTGCTTTATTTATTGTTTGAAAGGTTTCTCTTTTTAGGAGTGAAAATGTAAGTTAGTCTGCAAAACCTGTTGGGAATCTTGAATGGCCCGGCCCTTCTGTTGAAATTGCTGCGGTACCTTAGACATCCTAAATTCTAAGTACAGCGTTGTCCCCTGCTTTGTCCTTTTTAGTCCATTACAATATCACTTTAATAGGTTCATAAACCAACAGTGGCTATTGCATTTCACACATGAATGACAGAAGTTATGCAAAGCTAAGGAGCTTTAAATGTTTTCTTTCTTTTATTTAACTAAAGTCCCACGATACTGGAGCCTAGTATTTGCATTGCATCTGCCAGTATCAGAAACCTTCAATTAAATGTTAGAACACCACCATATGCACCACTGACAAAAATATCTCGCCTTTTCACATGGCAATGTTGTCAAACCGCACAGGTAGTGACTATAATGAACTGTTTGCAAAATTCAGGAGTGGACAGACAGAGCAAAAAAGAGATGCAGAGTGAGAAGAACCTGACTGTACTGTACATTAACAGTCATCAGGTTGTGCAGGATGCTGTTGCATCGCCAGTCATTAGCTGCTGTGACATGGCAGTGTGCATCATGTGTCTCTTCATCTCTGTTCCAATTAACTAAGGGGGAATTCCGTAATTAAGTGATCATGCTTATTTATTTAACCTTTATTTAACTAGTCAAGTCAGTTAAGAACAAATTCTTATTTACAATGACGACCTAGGAACAGTGGGTTAACTGCCTTGTTCAGGAGCAGAACGACAGATTTTTACCTTGTCAGCTCGGGGATTTTATCTAGCAACCTTTCGGTTACTGGCCCAACGCTCTAACCACTAGGCTACCTGCCACCCTGTAGCCATGCGCAAATGACCCTATAGCGCCAAACCCACGGAGTTGATTTATGATTTCAAGAATGGTTTAATTATATGCCTGGACTTTTCACTGTATTTTTTTCCTTCAGTTTATATCATCATTAGCCACTATCGGTAGCCCTCGTCAGTTATACCACCATAAATGTAGAACTGTCATGTTAGTGTTTGTTTCATTCCATTTTGCATCATTCCATTTCATCGTTAGTTTACATTACTTTCTGTCAAGTTCCTGTGGTTGTTTCTGGGGATCGCTAGCAATAGTGGATCATGTTAGGCTAGAATATTACAAGTTGTGATATAATTTGTCACTTGTAACCTATTTGAATCATTATGGAATGCAGATCATATTGAGTTTAAACCTGAAGCCTGTACATGGTTCAGGAAGACTGAACCGTTGTCATCAGTTTCATGATTAGTGAGGATTATTAGGGTAGATTTATAGGACTACTGGTCAACCCCTATTGTACACTTTTCCCTCTTTCCAATATTTAATGGATTGGACAATTGAATATGGCAACTTTCATGATGAATCAAAAAATAATAATTTGATTCACCAATATACACTGAGTGTACAAAACATTAAGAACATTTACATAACAGACTGACCAGGTGAATCCAGGTGAAGGCCATGATCCCTTATGGTCACTTCTTAAATCCACTTCAATCAGTGTAGATGAAGGGGAGTAGACAGATTAATCCTTAAAATTAATCTGTGCATCAATCTAAGTAACATAATAAAAAAAAAATCCCCGTCAAAATCTGTCTGTTTAAGTTAGAGATATTTGCATGGGCTGCGTCTCAATCCGCCCCATCTGCGTATGTCGGCCTTCCGCATCGGCGGTGGAAGGTGGCCGAGCTACAGCGATGTTTGTCAGGTCATGAGACATCCCAAAAAATCTGTCTTCTCACAGAAACATCTGTAGCGTCCAAACAAATGTGACAACTCTATGAAAAGATGAGACTCTCAAAAACACAGTGGTGTTCTCTGTTTTGCTCTATGACCCTCACAAGCGCCACCGGATTCTGTCAATGATGTGATATGCCCATTTCTGTCTGTAGCATACATTTCCTAAGTCTGAATCAGGCCCTTATAAACCAAGTACAGTGGGGCAAAAAAGTATTTAGTCAAATCAAATCAAATCAATTTTTTATTTGTCACATACACATGGTTAGCAGATGTTAATGCGAGTGTAGCGAAATGCTTGTGCTTCTAGTTCCGACAGTGCAGTAATAACCAACAAGTAATCTAGCTAACAATTCCAAAACTACTACCTTATACACACAAGTTTAAAGGGATAAAGAATATGTACATAAAGATATATGAATGAGTGATGGTACAGAGCAGCATAGGCAAGATGCAGTAGATGGTATCGAGTACAGTATATACATATGAGATGAGTATGCAAACAAAGTGGCTAGTGATACATGTATTACATAAAGATGTAGTAGATTACATAGAGTACAGCATATACGAATACATATGAGATAAATAATGTAGGGTATGTAAACATTATATTAAGTAGCATTGTTTAAAGTGGCTAGTGATATATAGTCAGCCACCAATTGTGCAAGTTCTCCCACTTACAATGATGAAAGAGTCCTGTAATTTTCATCATAGGTACACTTCAACTATGACAGACAAAATTAGGAGAAAAAAATCCAGAAAATCACATTGTAGGATTTTTTATGAATTTATTTGCAAATTATGGTGGAAAATATGTATTTGGTCAATAACAAAAGTTTATCTCAATACTTTGTTATATACCCTTTGTTGGCAATGACAGAGGTCAAACGTTTTCTGTAAGTCTTCACAAGGTTTTCACACACTGTTGCTGGTACTTTGGCCCATTCCTCCATGCAGATCTCCTCTAGAGCGGTGATGTTTTGGGGCTGTTGCTGGGCAACACAGACTTTCAACTCCCTCCAAAGATTTTCTATGGGGTTGAGATCTGGAGACTGGCTAGGCCAATCCAGGACCTTGAAATGCTTCTTACGAAGCCAATCCTTTGTTGCCCGGGCGGTGTGTTTGGGATCATTGTCATGCTGAACGACCCAGCCACGTTTCATCTTCAATGCCCTTGCTGATGGAAGGAGGTTTTCACTCAAAATCTCACGATACATGGCCCCATTCATTCTTTCCTTTACACGGATCAGTCGTCCTGGTCCCTTTGCAGAAAAACAGCCCCAAAGCATGATGTTTCCACCCCCATGCTTCACAGTAGGTTTGGTGTTCTATGGATGCAACTCAGTATTCTTTGTCCTCCAAACACGACGAGTTGAGTTTTTACCAAAAAGTTCTATTTTGGTTTCATCTGACCATATGACATTCTCCCAATCTTCTTCTGGATCATCCAAATGCTCTCTAGCAAACTTCAGACGGGCCTGGACATGTACTGGCTTAAGCAGGGGGACACGTCTGGCACTGCAGGATTTGAGTCCCTGGCGGCGTAGTGTGTTACTGATGGTAGGCTTTGTTACTTTGGTCCCAGCTCTCTGCAGGTCATTCACTAGGTCCCCCCGTGTGGTTCTGGGATTTTTGCTCACCGTTCTTGTGATAATTTTGACCCCACGGGGTGAGATCTTGCGTGGAGCCCCAGATCGAGGGAGATTATTAGTGGTCTTGTATGTCTTCCATTTCCTAATAATTGCTCCCACAGTTAATTTCTTCAAACCAAGCTGCTTACCTATTGCAGATTCAGTCTTCCCAGCCTGGTGCAGGTCTACAATTTTGTTTCTGGTGTCCTTTGAAAGCTCTTTGGTCTTGGCCATAGTGGAGTTTGGAGTGTGACTGTTTGAGGTTGTGGACAGGTGTCTTTAATACTGATAACAAGTTCAAACAGTTGCCATTAATACAGGTAACGGGTGGAGGACAGAGGACCCTCTTAAAGAAGAAGTTACAGGTCTGTGAGAGCCAGAAATCTTGCTTGTTTGTAGGTGACCAAATACTTATTTTCCACCATAATTTGCAAATAAATAAATAAAAAATCCTACAATGTGATTTTCTGGATTTTTTTCTCTCATTTTGTCTGTCATAGTTGAAGTGTACCTATGATGAAAATTACAGGCCTCCCTCGTCTTTTTAAGTGGGAGAACTTGCACAATTGATGGCTGACTAAATACTTTTTTGCCCCACTGTAAGTGTCACATAAGTCTCTCATCACTTTTGTCTCCCCTTCAGGGAGTGTACAGTATCCAAATCTGTACATATGTGTGCATACAAATGTTTAAATTAAATTAAATGATACTGTAGAATTCAGTAGAAGAATGAAGGATGAATATGAGTAATGGTTGAGTCATCAAAGGCTCCTGGTTTTATTTTTTGAAGAGAGTTGAAGGGAGGGTGAAGAACGCCATTAGCATTTTTGATACAATTTGGGAGGAGAGACAACAACAACCAAGAAGGGAACTTTAGACGGGGAATGCATTGAAGGAATTTCTACTGCAGGTATGTAGGCCTACTGTATCACAAGCACATAGTTCATAAGATGGTTCAACATTTGTCTCCTCTGACAAAAGCACTACATCCATTTTAATAACTCAGAGCAGTGCTCCCTTCACAGGGAAATACAGAGAATTAAGTATTGTAATACATTTTTTATAAACTTAAACAAATACACCGTTATGGATAGATCAAAACATACATTATTAATTGAAATTAATCATGGAAGAAAATTAGTAGCCAAATTTATTCAATGAATATTTACTTTTTCACAGTTAATTTGAATTAAAACAATTATATGCAATATATTTCACTTGGCTGGAAGTAGATAAATGGCATCTGTTTCAGACATCAATTGTTTCCCCCTCTAATCCCATGAGGTAAGGAAATGTTTTGGGGGATAATTTGCATAAGTGTAGTCTAAAATTACTTGTTGCCATAGCTACCTCCTCATAATCTCTGCTGAAAGCAAGAGGAGAGAGGAACACAATGTAGACATGTCTCTTGATTGACAGAACAGGAATCTGAATTGGAGCCATGCTCTCTAAAGTAAGGAGGCTGCATGAACATCAATATGAACATCAATATTTCTGACATCTGTAAGGCGGAGGAGGCTTCTGTGTGCCTCTCTTTCTAACGCTGGAAAAACACTTTCCTCATCTCAGAAAACAAATGGTTTTCTTGCCATTTGTCCAAGGACAATAGCCAGATCCATTTTTGCCCAGCACAGAGGAAAGTGGAACATGTGGCTTTCTGTTGTTCTGCACTGCTCAATTGTGGTAATTACAAGTTGCAAAGGTTTGAGAAAAAGACCATAGGAGAAAATAACCTACAAACAAAAATAAAAGCATGAACAAACAGAGAGAATATTCTTAATACAAAGCTCTGGTATGAATAAAAAAACAACAACTGTAATTCTGCAAGGAGACAATGACCCTGAAATAAAGTTACAATTCAAAACCATTCATCTGTCTGCTTGTGTTAAATAATTTGTGCAGTACTTACACAATTCATATACAGTGCAGAGACTAGACCTAATTGAAATGATAAACAGAGCAATATTCATACACAATATTATGGAACAATAATTTAATACCACTGTGTCCAATGCGCACATGAGTAACAGTTTAATTCTCCGGTGTGTACAGAATAGGCTTGTCATCCATGTGTTCACTGATAGGTGTGCTGAAGGTGGCATTCTTCTTGAATGGGGTATCCCTGGTTCTCACCGCTGTCACACCCTGAGACGGCAGAACATGGTACATGTTACTTGCTGTTGTTTAAAAAGTTTTTTGTGTAGACTGTAGAGTATTATCAGACTACAGTGAAGGTATGCTAGGTATGCTATTATTACAGTATCTGCTCATTTAAGGCTTAAATTAACTGAGTTAAAAAGTGGATGAGATGTATCATTTCTTTCTTAAATTGTACCCCTTTTTCTCCCCAATTTCGTGGTATCCAATTGTTTAGTAGCTACTATCTTGTCTCATCGCTACAACTCCCGTACGGGCTCGGGAGAGAGGAAGGTTGAAAGTCATGCGTCCTCCGATACACAACCCAACCTGGTGCTTGATGAGACAAGGATTTCCTCCCTAACCCAGACGACGCTAGGCCAATTGTGCGTAGGCCACGACCGGGATACGACAGAGCCTGGACGCGAACCCAGAGTCTCTGGTGGCGCAGCCGGTGGTGCAGTACAGCGCCCTTAACCACTGCGCAACCCGGGAGGCGAGATGTATCATTTCATTCAGAAATCGACAGTAGCCTGTACCAGCTGTGCTCTTTAAAGTCTATTGGCAGAATTTAATAAGATGTCTTATTGAAGGGCACTTTGAGACCACATTCAAAATGGAGGCTTGTAAATAGCCATCAAATATGACACCAAAATTACAAACATATGCTAAATCATTTTCATTTGTTAATATCTTACATATCAACAGCCATCAAATACTAAAACTCAAGGGCCAGATGTACAACAATACTGATGGTTTAATTGAGAAAATAAAAACCAGATTGTGCAGTAGAGATTAATATAATATGAATACTATATTAATATAAATACTATATAATTATATAATATAATGTTAGGAGTGAGTCCCAAAGAGTACAAACCTAAGGATACTTAAGAATATAAGGCTATGGGTCCTGTAACCTTGATAGGGTAAATAAAATGCTTCTGAAAAGAATTGCTTTCTTTACACACTCGTGTAATGTTTTACTGAGTTGTGGGTATGTGGGAGGTCTCTTCCAGCAATTTATTGTATTCAATTTTGTAAGTGGAATAGCCAAGCAACAAATGCTTTACAAACACAGACAGACCACTAACGCCACAGTCACTGTACTATAGCAGAGTAAATGACACAACACACAAAAGCTGACTTAATAATTGAAAATAATATAGATGAAAAAATGTAACAACGGCATTTTGTCTAGTGTTGACTATAATGTTAAGCAGCCATCCAGTAATAGTAAAAACATGGTGCTCTCTCCATTTACGATAATGTAGAGAGGGTTATGCAAATGGGTGAGTAATGTAATAATCAGACCAACCTGTATCTGATGATGATTCTCACTCCAAAATGTAATTGCCTGATCGCTTTTGTAGTCATGCTCCTAATCACAGCAAACCAAGAATGCATTAGAAATGAACATTCTGTTCAAGTATGAGTTGAATAATGCTGAAGTCATTTTTATATTTGAAAGACAGGAAAATGATAAAAGGTAACTAGTCCCAAAACAAGGTGTCTCACAAAGAGTGGAATTTTGTAATCATGTTCATAGAATATACTTGATTTAGAAGACCTTTAGTGGTGAAGGCAGGGAAGGCAGAAAGCCTTCAACTTTGTAGTCCTCCTTGGTAGTGGAGCAGAACTCTGTTTTGGGAGGCTCAGGGTTAAATTCTGCATGTGTCTGCTCACTGTGGGATAGAGGAGGAGTGCCATATCAGCATGAGAACCTACAGCAATAGCCTTATCTGTCTCTGCTACTCTGACATTGTTTTCTCACATTTTCACATTGCTGAACTTTAGATTACTATTTTTAAATCTATCAGTAGCTGCATTGCTGTGTGTAAGGTCTATGCAGTGATAAAGGCTATTTATTCTTAGGCTTACATGATTAGTGTATGAATATGCATAATAATACATTCATTACCATATGAATCAAAATAACATAGTTCCACTGTTATTCTACATTATTCATACAGGTTGTCATAACATACATAACATACTTATCTGTGGTGTAAACTCCCTGTCCTATCTCTTCATAACTGGTGTCCACAGATCCAAATTAAATTCTCACGTTGAGCAGCTTCCAAGAAGTGTTGATATGTTGACATTTACTCTTACTGTTTCCCTACAGCAGACTATTGCCATGGAAAAACAAAGCAACACTCTCCAAACCACTATTAAAGGTTCTATGACTAATGCTACTTATTTAAATTGATGTTATTTTTGTCATAATAAACTAGTTAGAGCCTTGTTAATGTTCTTTACATTTAACTTTGAGCATTCAGTAAAAATCTAGCTCAGTTTTGTGACTGTGCGATTTTGTATGGCATAAGTCAGTGAATATGAGTTGAGACTCTCTCCCCTCCAACAACCCGTTTTAACCTTCTTACCTCCCTTTGTTAAAATCGCTTGTTGGGGGATGTTAACCACATTGTTGTGGACACATTCTATGAACCACATTCCACTGCACATAAATGTTAAATCAGATAATGAAGTCAAATCAAAAAGCACAAAGTGTTCATAGAACTGTAAAACTAACCAAGACTTGTTAATTACATCACTTTCCTTCTACCAGTTCCGCTCAAGGCATCGATTGAACAGTGTTGTGTCACGTCTCGAGTAATATATATATATTTTTCAAGTTTGAATGTGTTGTTCACATTATGATAACTGTTATGAAATGATACTTTGGTCAGTTAGGCCTACCTTATTTTCTTCAGCAGATCATTTTCCAAAAGTTCTCCTCTGAGGCCTTAACAAATAAAACAAATAAAACATGGGCAAAACACAAACCGAACTCTAAAATGCTTGAGTGAATTTTAATCAAGTCAGCCAGTGAGACAGCATAACAGGATGCTTATGAACAGTTTGCACAGTAGTAAGGTTACAGTATGTTTGAATGTGGCATGGCATCCACTGAATCTAAAACTCATTGCAGGAAAAATCTATTCAAGGTCGGCTGGATGTAGATATGTTTATTGGTGTTCAATGTTCTTATTCTGTACCTACCTCTTTGTCTCACCCCGTGACCCCTGGGAGGGGTGAAAGCAGCATTCACTGTGGTGACACCTTGAACTTTGGATGACAGATCCATTGTGAGAATCCCTTTATGTCCATTTTTGTGGATGTGCGCTCTGGACCTCTCATTGTCAAGGACGGCAGTGGCCCGCTGAATGAATGTAATTCCAAAGACTAATAAAAAGCTGTGCCATGTGTGACAACATATTGTTGTTTTCAATCATTTTTAATTGGTTAAAGGAGTGACTTGTACTAATGACCTATTAAGGATGGCACTCATAGCTAACTGAGAAAACAGGAGGGAGAACATGCGAGCCCTCATATACCTGAACTTAGCTATACATGTAGGCCTACCGCTAACTTACATCTCTCGCCCTCACACACGCACACACACACACACCACTACCAGCTTTCATATTGAGACAACTTTTGCCGAGAAAAAAACTCACCTCCTCTACCCAGTTATACAGCAAACATTTTCCAATAGATTTTTGTTCAACAGAAGTGTCCAACGCAGTCATTATATTTGCATTACAATGCACTTAGTTAGTAGTGTGAAATCGTAATTTATCTTGTGAAACCAAGATAGTTGATGTAGCTAGCTAGCTTGCTTCTAGCTAAACGTAGCTACCACTATTTATTATTCTGTTGTGGAAGTGTAACCCTAACAACTGTAAACAAACGACATCGTGACGTCATTCGAAAATAAGCATAGAGATAATTTTGGGTCTTTGCGGGTCAAATAAGCTTGTTGACCAATCAGGGCCGGAATATGACTGCAAGTCACATAATAATTTAACACGTTCATTCTTTTTTTTACGTAGTTATTACACATTGATTACACCATCACTCGTATTTCATATGTCACAGCATTCACCGATATGTATGCCATGATGTTAATAATAACATCTGTATCAAATATATTTGTATTTTTTTTATCCTGCTCTTATTTCAAATGATCACATAGACGTTTTTCCATTTGGTCGAACAAATAATGCCTTAATACCAACGCGGTATTGTAAACATGACGTGCAATTTCAGCACACACAACATTCTATAATATAATTTTGTTATTAAATCCTTGGTGTAAAGTTTTAATATAATTTGGCCCATAAAGCACTATATTTTATGTAGCTAACATTCACATCACTCAATGTGTATTTGTGTCCACACCCCAATTTCAAAACCCTGTTTTCAGTATTTGCACTGTGCAGCTAAACCGCATATAGTCAGTACCTGCTCTAAAAGGGTGGATGGATTTGTCCTCAGATGTGCCCATTGGTTGTGCACAAAGCAGCCAGTCATGACACGTTTTCTCCCGAGACCCTTGGGATGGGGAAAGGGATGGCAGGGTATACACTGATTCCAAACAGCTGTCCAGATGACGGAGCAAAATTTAAATGTAGCTTCCTGTCTATTCACCAGACAGCCATTTTATTTAAAAAATGCCAATGCTTTCTGCTCTTAAAAAGTGTGTGTGTGTGTGTGTGTGTGTGTGTGTGTGTGTGTGTGTGTGTGTGCGTGCGTGCGCGTGTGCGTGTGTGCGTGTGTGTGCGTGTGTGCGTGTGTGTGCGTGTATGTGTGTGTAACAGTACAGACTGAGGTGTCTCTTGTGAGAGGAAAGACAAATGACATGGATATGTAGAGGATGGAAGGTATGGCATGAAATGCAGGAATGTGAAATGCATTGTTTTGGTTCCAAGAGAAGAAATGGCCCCCTGAGGTACAATTACAGTGAATAAAGAAGATGTTATTGTGTTTGGAGGCATTGTGATTGGAGAAACACTGCCCTGTGTCTGCCCTGAATATTTTTCTCTCCAAGGCATCTGCCCTATGAATTAATTTCATACACATCAAATCAAATATTTTTCCTGACTAAAAAAAATATGAAAAAAGCATAGTGTGTGCAGGATTCATTCATGGTATCATCACAATCCAATTCCAAAGGCTGGTTTGCTTATTGTTTTGTAGACTTTCCATTGGTGCACAGAAGCACTATCCACAATAGAAATAAGGAAAGGTGAATACAATGGAGGAAAACAACGGATATGCCTCAATTAACATCAAAGCAAAGCTCTATAATGGAAGGCCACAATGTTGAAGATGATGACTTAGGAGTAACCCAAAATGACTTAGAACTCAACTTCATTCTCTGCATCTCTGCATGTCCGCAAAATGTAAAAAGTCATCACAATTAGACGGTCCCCATTGACTAGATCTTTCCGTATATTGTACATGGTATGACACTATAATTTGGTGCAGTAGTATTTACTGCTTGCCAAAACAATGAACACAATTGCACATATTTATATTGTGATGAAAACAATGTGTTAATATTCTGTGAACTGAACACTTAACAGTGAATTTTGTATTGAATGATGATATTTTATTTAAACGCAAATCTAGCTGAAAGACGATGGCCAAAGCATACCCATGATGCTGCACAACGATTTAAGGCAATACGTCATCATTTTACTCAAAGTATGATATATTTGGGCTTGAAGTAACATATCCATGTGAATGCGGTATCTTTTCCTACGATATGACACACAAATTATGTTCAACCTAAGTTTCATTTCAGGGCTTGGTTTTAATTGAAAGTTACCACCCACCAACAAGCCTGGCATTGTTAATTAATCAGAAACAGCTACAAAATTAATCCTCTTTGCAACTGAGATGAACCAAACATCCTTGTGTCTGCTTGGCCGTCTGAGCCATGAAGCAAATTAGAATAGGATCTGGAAACGTATGTTTTTTAACCTCCACTATTTTTAACATAAAATTATCAAAATCATTGAAGCCTATCATTTCACTTCCCATGTGAGAACCATGAGCACTTCCTGATTTGGCTTTGCTGTACCGCAGCCAAAGCCTGCCAGCAGCTTACCTGCCAAGGGTTGTACCATGTCCATTAGAATTTCGCATTTCAATAGTTATACATATTACCGGAGCTTCATCTTATTCTTTCAAACCTTTTCTTCTGGCAGATTTGCGGCTGCCATTCATGAAAGACTACACAAATGTGGAGATAACAATAGTTGACGAAGTCAAAGTTAGTCCAGTGGTTTCCATCTGTGGCGAATTTTTACCTAAATGAATGCTTATGACAAATCCAACTCCAGAACCAGCTATAAAGCCAGCTGGCTAATATTTTTAAGATGGTGTAGTAGTAAAAGCAAATGCAACAACATAACATGAGCTAGCTAGACAAGGTTAGCAAGATCGCTAGCTAGTGCTGAAATGGATTTGAGCATACTTTACGTTTCAACACAGATCCGAAAATTGCTTGTACGCAATTGAGAAAAACGGTAAGCTCCACACCAGCTTTACTCAGTTCAGGTGCAAGGCAAAACAATTACATACGTTGTTAAAATAAACATGTGCCTGCACACCTTTAATACGTCCTAAACGTGAAACTTTACAGCACAATCATCCCCAAAATGACTAGATCTTTCAAATTCCTGCATGAACTCCTGCATAATTTCAGTGAAATTATAAATATCTCTGAGTGAATGGCTGTTTACATGTACAGTGCATTTGGAAAATATTAAGAACCCTTGACATTTTCCAAATTTTGTTATGTTACAGCCTTATTCTAAAATGGATGAAATTGTTTTTAGAAATTTTTGCAAATATATTCAAAATAAAAAATATCACATTTACATAAGTATTCAGCCCCTTTACTCAGTACTTTGTTGAAGCACCTTTGGCAGCAATTACAGCCTCAAGTCTTCTTGGGTATGACGCTACAAACTTGGCACACCTGTATTTGTGTGCTTAGGGTCGTTGTCCTGTTGGAAGGTGAACCTTCCCAGTCTGAGGTGCTGAGCGCTCTGGAGCAGGTTTTCATCAAGAATCTCTCAGTACTTTGCTCCATTTATCTTTCCCTCTATCCTGACTAGTCTCCCAGTCCCAGCCATTGAAAATCATTGCCACACCATGATGCTGCCTTCCACCATGCTTCACCGTAGGGATGGTGGCAGGTTTCCTACAGACATGACACGGGATTCAGGCCAAAGAGTTCAATCTTGATTTCATCAGACCAGAGAATCTTGTTTCTCATGGTCTGAAAGTCCTTTAGGTGTCTTTTGGCAAACTCCAAGGGGGCTTTCATTTGCCTTTTACTGAGGAGTAGCTTCCATCTCGAGCTTTGTCAGCGTGACCATCGGGTTCGTGGTCACCTCCCTGACCAAGGTCCTACTCCCCTGATTGCTCAGTTTGGCTGTGTGGCCAGCTGTAGGAAAAGTCTTGGTTCTTCCAAACTTCTTCCATTTAAGAATGATGGAGGCCACTGTGTTCTTGGGGACCTTCAATGCTGCATACATTTTTTGGTACCCTTCCCCAGATCTGTGCCTCGACACAATCCTGTCTCGGAGCTCTAAGGACAATTCCTTCGACCTCATGGCTTGGCTTTTGCTCTGACATGCACTGTCAACTGTGGGATCTTATATAGACAGGTGTGTGCCTTTCCAAATCATGTCCAATCAATTTAATTTACCACAGGTGGACTCCAATCAAGTTGTAGAAACATCTTAAAGATGATCAATGGAAGCAGGATGCACCTGAGCACAATTTCGAGTCTCATAGCGAAGGGTCTGAATACTAAATTTGCAAAAATTATAAAACCCTGTTTCTGCTTTGTCATTATGGAGTATTGTATGTAGATTGATGAGGAAAACATTTATTTTATTAATTTTAGAATAAAGCTGTAACATAACAAAATGTTTTATGGCGTTGGTGATTCTACTGTATATTAATCTATTTTCTATGATGAGCAGTTCCATTGAATATACAATAGCCTATAACAAAAACATGTGACGAACAGACAAATCACGGAGTAAGTCATGGAGTAGTCTGTCACAGCAACCCAAACATAATGGGATCCTGTTACTGAGTAACACAACAGAGGAGTTTCTTGTAAAGGCCTAACCACTCAAGTCTTTTTTACATGAGCCATCAGACAGCCCATGTGTCTGGAATGGTCTACCTCCACAGTATAAAGCGTGGTCAGAAATCCAGTCAATGTTTTATTGAAGCTAGATTTTTCATATGGCGCAAAACGATCCTCCCAACCAGATTATTCATGCGTTGTGATGTATGAAGACTTTTTGGGTGAAATCATCAGAACTCCTTGAGACATTTTCTCTTTGTATCATTCCACATGGGAGCAGAATAACAATTTGGCAACAAACACATCATGCCAAGAATCGCACCCAGTTTCTACTTGGCATTACTTACATTGGAACTAATTAGTTGAATTAACACTTTGATAACAAAGACCTAAGAAAAGAGAGTGAAAAGGTCTCATACATTACAAACCTTACCTATTTCCCACTTACATTTACATTACATTTAAGTCATTTGGCAGACGCTCTTATCCAGAGCGACTTACAACTTAAAAATAGTCAATGCACAACACTCATAGCAAATGTTCAAGTCCCCTTTGAAATACAACATTACTAATGCTCATAATCCAGAGTCTTGGAACAACATTCCAAAACCCAATATTAACGGTTTGGTCACCGAGGTGTGTGTGATTTGGAAGGGGATCAGATTTTATCGAGCATGTCCATATAATGAATTATTCCTTCATTTCACTAAGAAAAAAACCTGAAATACTTTCCGCAAAACATGTTTTTGTCTCTCTCTTACACAACACCCAGAGAGCTTGTGTTGCTATTTATACTCTGCATCATGATTACTTGTTGTCTGACCATCACCATGGCTACTGGTATCTCTGCAGATCTCTTTGTGTGTGTAACCTGTGTATGTGTATGGGAGATTATACATCCTTAAGTGCTCAAAGATGAGAAGATGGCTTTGCCTCTTGTTATTGCATTTAGCGACCCCTTCATGACTCAGACCTATTTGGGTCCATATGGCTTTTATGGTATCTCTGCACTGTATCTAATGAGTGATTTAGGTGGAGGTAGCCTCTGATCTAGGATCGGCTTTCATCCATTGCCTTTTATCCAAGCCTAACCTTATCCATTAGCTATAGAGCAAAACTGACCTTACATCAGATCTGAACTTCTATCTTCCATTCAGACCCTAATTAGTTTGTATTCATCTCTAAATCCCAATGCAATAGTGCCTGCTGCCTGAAAGTGTCCTTGGGCACACATGCTAAGTGTCAACGTCAATGCCTTACCCTGGTGAGCTGACTGTTATCCAAAGTCTATATGAAAGACACACTAGATTACCTTCTCTAGGTTCTTCACAGGATAGAAGACTGGAGGACTATGTCATCCATCCTTTAGAAATGGCATGATCTGCCTCTGAATGGTGAGTTTGGTTCAGAAATCCTCACGCCGTAAGTGGAAAGACATAGATTTCTATCACCCCAATCTCAAACTGGCTAGCAGAATGCATGGAATTTCAACAACATAATTCAATTTGTGCCTGTTAATATGTGGCATTCGTCCCTGTTAGATCTGTGCCCTGTATTTACCTAGCTGGAATAACACTTTAGCCTGTTTGGTGCGGCCTGCCTCTTGGTGTTGTTTTAAAGAAGTGCGTTGCCGTGTCCAAAAGGGCCCTGCGTTATGTGAGAGGCACTGTCTCCCCTCGGTGCTTGGCTGGGGTCTTTTTGCGCCCCTCAAACCTGGTGTTTGGGTTGGCATCGTCAGTGTAGTCAGCTGGTCTGCCCACCTTGGCCTCGCACTTCAAAGGGCCTTTTTTTCTATAGTGGTGAGGCAGTGTTGCAGTCAATATGTGATTCTCTGTAAAACACAAACACCTTGAACGCTGCTCTGGACTAGCTGCTACCCCCTCTCCTCGCCCAAGGGCAAACATGGAAGGGGTACCCTGTCCTCTACCCTGCTACTCGACTTTCAAGGATAGAAAAGTTAAGAAAATACATATTGAGGAGTATAAAAAGTCTGCAGTCTTTCATGTTGCCTTGACTGCCTATTTTATCCGGTATTTATGATAGAATGGCATCCATAGTGCATAAAACAAGCATTCTAGTTATGTTATAGAGTCAGGTCTGTCATGGACATGTGGTATATAGCTGTACTCCAATAACCACACACATCACCAAGCAAACACCTGAGGAGGGAGAGGCCTGAAACACACTGGCCACCAACAGATAAACACCCCACTCTGTTATAACTACAGTATCCACAACACCACTGGACACATACAGAGGTCAATACAGTTCCATACTGCGAATGAATAACTCGTGGGGTTCGGACTGTTTGTCTTCTCCACATGTGGTTTATAAGGAAAGTCATGAATGAATGAATCAACAATATGATTTGGAGGTTCTGTTTAATCATCAGATCAATTACAGGTTATAAAAGTTCAATGTGGTTTCAGTTAGGTTTTCACCGTGTCATTACTCTGTTTTCCACAACTTTCAGTGATGTCTGTCTGTTTGAGTGGGTTCTCCACTTGTAAATAAAAGTAGATTTATCGTCATGACATCCTGTTTCAGTAATCTTAGCTGTAGTCACCCCCCATAGCATCCATCCATTTGGTCCTTACATGTTGTCTTATGGAACAGAAGGCCTGTGAAATGCACTTTATCCAATCCCGCCCACCTTAGTCATCACAGATTGGCTAACTTTGACCATTCAGAACACAGACACGCTTTTCAATAAGAAATGGTCCATGGCATTTTCCATCTGGCCACACTGGCAGTACATCACCCACACTAAAATAACCAATGTGATTTGTTCCAGACTGGAAGCCATTAAAGGTCAGAGTTTTAGAAAATGCACACATTTCAGAATGACATTAATGTTCTTAATGTGACTATGGACTGTTTGACCCATTATAAACTGTTGACCTAATTGAAAAATATTTAATTTAAGAAAATACATGCCTACTGCTGTGGCCAGGTAATTTTTGATTTACTTAGTTAGCTTTTAATATATACTGAATAAAAAATAAATGCAACACGCAACAATTTCATAGATTTTACAGAGTTATACAGTTCATATAAGGAAATCAGTCAATTGAAATAAATTGATTAGGCCCTAATCTATGGATTTCACATGACTGGGAATACAGATACGCATCTGTTGGTCACAGATACCTATTTGTGAAAAAAAAGGGAAAAAAAGGTAGGGGCATGGATCAAAAAGCCAGTCAGTATCTGGTCTGACCACCATCATGCAGTGCAGAATCTCCTTCGCATAGAGTGGAAACTGCACATTTTAGAGTGTCCTTTTATTGTCCCCAGCACAAGGTGCACCTGTGTAATGATCATGCTGTTTAATCAACTCCTTGATATGCTACACCTGTCAGGTAGATGGATTATCTTGGCAAAGGAGAAATGCTCAGAAATAAGCTTTTTGTTCATATGGAACATTTCTGAGAAATGTATTTCAGCTCATGAAACATGTGACCAAAGCTTTACATGTTGCGTTTATATTTTTGTTCAGTGTAAGTTCAATATAGATTTTAAGGTTGTTTTGATTTTGAAGAAATATGAAGTGCTTGAATATTATTTTTTTTGTGGGGGGGGGGGGTGATGGACATTTTTTAAATAAATGGAGTAAGAGGACATTAATTGAATTTAAAAAACATAGTACTGCATCCTGATATGCTTTTTTTTTCTTGTATATCATACTAAACCCTGCTAGAAATCCTTATGAAATTTTGATTTTGTCTCTAGCCAGTTGCTTGATTTTAATAGCATCGTGTTTGATTATTTGAGTTGCAATATAATTTAATATTTTCTGTTCGAGCCAGTCTGTCACACCCTGACCTTAGAGAGCCTGTTTATTTCTCTATTTCGTTAGGTCAGGGTGTGATTTGGGTGGGCATTCTAGTTTTCTATTTCTTTGTTGGCCGGGTATGGTTCCCAATCAGAGGTAGCTGTCTATCGTTGTCTCTGATTGGGAATCATACCTAGGCAGCCTGTTTTCCACTTGTGTTTGTGGGATCTTGTTTTTGTTCAGTTACTAGTTAGCCTGCAGAACTTAACATTTGTTTATCTTTTGTTGTTTTTTGGTGTTCATCTAAAAATAAAGATGTACACTTTCCACACTGCGCTTTTGTCTCATTCCGATGACGGACGTAACACAGTCGGCTTGTTTACATCCAATTCTTTTTTGACATTTAACATTCACCTGCAGAAAGAGGAGGCTGGAGTATTAATTTGCTGAAAACAATAATGCAAACTTCTAGATCCCCTTCAACAGAACCATTTTCTCTCTGATAAGGAGAAGGGAAAATAACATTAAAGGAGGCCATTAAAGCATTTCTCTGAGACGAAAACACAGATACCACCTACTTCAAGTTTATTCCTCTTAATTGGGGAACTATGGGAGAACTTCTTAGAGTGTCATTTTCACACAGTATACATGCATGTGTGCTAACGATATCTGAACAAATCAGATTCCTATCTAAAGTGATCAATTTCTTTAAAATGTCTTGGAAAACTACTCTAAGACACAAAAACATCCTCCACTTTAAAGTTTTACAGCTGGGTTTGACCATTGGGCAAAAACCAACCCTTATCAAACAAAGCTAAGTTTTGAAGCAAGACATGCTCGTATGAATAAACAGACAAATGTCCAAAATATACTGTAGTAGGCCTATTTATAGAACAATAATAACAGCTCCCCAAAAATATATACTTCTTTGGACGAGAGTGGTGCGTATTTGAAAAGTTATTATGCAGTAACAACATCTGACCGTAGCAATATCTTATCTGAGGTCATCTCTATAAATCACCAAACAAAACCATTGACGGTTCACCAGCCAACATCTCCTTTTTTGTGCAAATCTCTAGCCAAGCTGACTTTGAACCCATCGTCATCACACCAGCATTCTGTTTGAAGAGGGCTACAGTATGTGAGCAGGTTTTCAACCCTTAACTCCCTGTCTGATCTTCCTAATTAGGTAAGGTTGCAAATATGCAGGTACCAGTATGTGAACAAATAAGGCTTTACAGAGAGCACAGACAGCAGACATAAAGGATATGCTCTGAATTAAAAGACATTTCCGATCTTCACCAAAGCCTTACATCAGTAACGACATGAATTTCCTCTCAACACGTATTCAAAGAACCCTGCTGGTTTTCCTGGTGCCACATACACACCAAGCACTTCAATGATCACTAGTTAACTTTTCAACTGTAATCCCACCTGAAATCCCTTATTTTACATTGTCATAAGGTGGCCATGAGAGGGGAGTATGTATCATTGAGAGTCCTTAACCACAAGGTAGTAAATGGTGTGAGTAATCCTCTCCAGTTGTTTTAAAGGGCAGGCTCTTGGAATGGCGTCTTCCTTTGTGTCCTTATTCAATGAAATCCCACTGTTTCATCCTCACAGACTTTAGAAAACCAGCCACGTTACAAATAAGCTTAATTAACTCTCCACAAGACACAACACTCCAACACTGTTCGGGGTCTCACGTCATCATACTGTTTAATATCCTGAAACACAATGAGAAGAAAAGCAGTGATGAAACAAATTTCAAATGTTGCAAATCCTGGAAGTCCAGTATAAAAGAGGAAGACAAACATCTCGGTCAGAAGAGAACGAGCTCGAAAAAAATCACAACAACCTGCAACATCAACCTCAACGAAGATCCTCATTCTCCAAGATGAGACACTCTGTCCTCTCCATCTCCTTTGCCGTGGCACTTTTCTTGGAGTGCTACACACCATCCATGTTCGATCCCCATCGGGAAGATGGACGACGTCGCCTTGGAGCAAGATACCCTCGACTCCCTACTGAGTGTAGAGGTGTCTGAAAACAGTCCTGATTCAGTCAGAGGCAGGAGCTCCAAGATTGTCTTGCTGGCAGACTCTGGCCTGTGGATGAACCTGAACAGAGGACTTCCTTTCTACAAGCTGAGAGCTGCAGCCGCCGGGCCTGACAGAGCCCTGACTCTGGACCGCAGAGAGGCTGGCCAGGACCTAAGCCCCAGCATCTCCATCGTCAGGAGGGACACCATGAGGTGTATGGTGGGAAGGGTGTACCGACCCTGCTGGGAGGTGTAGAGTTGACCAATGAGAGCATCTCGTCTCATCATCAATCTGCCAGCCAGATTACCCTTCTGCATCTTAAGTTGTATAATATGATCTTTCGCTTTTGAGTATATGTATTCATGTAATTACATGAAATGATATCTGCAATTAAAAAGACAGGACACTGCATTTGACGTCTTGTGTATGTTTTTCTCTAGTAGCACAGCTTGCACTGCGATGCAGTGCCATAAACACCTCCGCCACTCGGGAGGCCTTTATCAGTCTTAATAAGGTTGCGACAGCCAATTATTCTAAAATAATAGCATTATGAAATTACCCACAGTATTACATTTACAACAGCCTTTTGTTATTTGGTCTTTAACATTTACATCACTCTGGAATGGGAAGTAAGTGGGAAGTAGGTCTATAAACTACACAAGAGATTTGCATCATTCCGGGAATAATGTGGTGTTGCTAATAACCAGTATGATATCAGAAATAATCAGCTGAAGTCATATTCTGTTTGTCCACCATACATCCCACGGGGCACAAGTATGAAAAAAGTATGAAAATCTTTGCAATCAATACTGTAAGTTGCTCTGGTTAAGAGTGTCCCCTAAATTACAAAAAAATGTAAATGTAAACTGTCCAGGTTCTGAGTGGATTCTGTCCAGCTTTCAGAGGAAAAAAGGAGCGTGTATTTATTGCAGTGTTTGATTGTGAAACCATTGATAATCATTCCCTCTTGTGGATGTGTACATGGCTCTGAATGTCTCCAAACTTCCTGGGGTGAGCTGAGAATCAATATGATAATGAGTTTGCATCAAGAAGCAATTACTTGGGTTGGCGATGATTGCTCAAGTTGGCCTTTAATCACCGATTATGTGATAAGTTGAAATACTCTTTTCCAGTCTCTTGATTGAGAAAATAATGTTATTATGGTTAATCTTGTTGGTTATCAAAGCACATTATTACAAGTTCCATGTTGTCTCATTCTGTTACCTACTATAATCTCACGACTGCACACTTTGTCCTGTTGCCAGATTTTCCTCTGTACACAGTATCCTCTATCATTTTCATCTCTCCCATCTCATTCCACTGACTGCATTGTATAACTAGATTTCTCCTTATTAGTATTATGTTGCTCATTACCGTGTGATGTTATGAGGGAGCTGCATGTGTAAAAAAAAAGACCAAAAGAAAGTCAATGTGTATCAACACAGGAAAAATATATGTATCAGACTTTGTCTGGGAGTTTGACATGATCTCATGCTAAACATTCCAGTCCCCAGTTACATTACTAACATGTATCAGACTTTGTCTGGGAGTTTGACATGATCTCATGCTAAACATTCCAGTCCCCAGTTACATTACTAACCTGTATCAGACTTTGTCTGGGAGTTTGACATGATCTCATGCTAAACATTCCAGTCCCCAGTTAAATTACTAACATGTATCAGACTTTTTCTGGGAGTTTGACATGATCTCATGCTAAACATTCCAGTCCCCAGTTACATTACTAACATGTATCAGACTTTGTCTGGGAGTTTGACATGATCTCATGCTAAACATTCCAGTCCCCAGTTACATTACTAACATGTATCAGACTTTGTCTGGGAGTTTGACATGATCTCATGCTAAACATTCCAGTCCCCAGTTAAATTACTAACATGTATCAGACTTTCTGGGAGTTTGACATGATCTCATGCTAAACATTCCAGTCCCCAGTTACATTACTAACATGTATCAGACTTTGTCTGGGAGTTTGACATGATCTCATGCTAAACATTCCAGTCCCCAGTTACATTACTAACATGTATCAGACTTTGTCTGGGAGTTTGACATGATCTCATGCTAAACATTCCAGTCCCCAGTTAAATTACTAACATGTATCAGACTTTGTCTGGGAGTTTGACATGATCTCATGCTAAACATTCCAGTCCCCAGTTACATTACTAACCTGTATCAGACTTTGTCTGGGAGTTTGACATGATCTCATGCTAAACATTCCAGTCCCCAGTTACATTACTAACATGTATCAGACTTTGTCTGGGAGTTTGACATGCTCTCATGCTAAACATTCCAGTCCCCAGTTACATTACTAACATGTATCAGACTTTGTCTGGGAGTTTGACATGATCTCATGCTAAACATTCCAGTCCCCAGTTACATTACTAACATGTATCAGACTTTGTCTGGGAGATTGACATGCTCTCATGCTAAACATTCCAGTCCCCAGTTACATTACTAACATGTATCAGACTTTGTCTGGGAGTTTGACATGATCTCATGCTAAACATTCCAGTCCCCAGTTACATTACTAACCTGTATCAGACTTTGTCTGGGAGTTTGACATGCTCTCATGCTAAACATTCCAGTCCCCAGTTACATTACTAACATGTATCAGACTTTGTCTGGGAGTTTGACATGATCTCATGCTAAACATTCCAGTCCCCAGTTACATTACTAACACGTCTAACGGCTGAGTGTCTCAGGACCCTAAGCAGATGTCCTTATACTTTCAAAGCATTAGGTTGTATATGATTTCCACTAAGTGCTGCAGTAAGGTTGAGAAAACCTCTGAACACTAGTATGTTGTCTGCCTCTTGTCTGTCTGCCATTCTGAGGTACACTTCAATTGAGAATGACCTTCAGGGTTTATAGCTCAGTTAAGAGGTGCATTAAGCTTCCTGTTGTTCCGGGGACATTAATTAAATGCCCTGAGAGTTTGGAATGGGCTTACTGTATCTACAATGTTTTGATGCAGCCACCCTGTCAAATGCAGATGCAAATGAAGGACCAAAAAATTTGTATATAAATACTCTGAACTGTCAGAGCAGCAGGCGAATTAAAGTCCTTTGTAGCATTGATTAGTCAAAAGAACACTGCTTACTAGAATTTGGATGTGTTAGAATTAATTGAGGACATTTTTACTGGCCAACCTGGAGTGTGTTTTAGATATGTTATATCTCATGACCTTGAAAGGGAGGTATTAAATTATTATTTAATGTCATAATGATGCCAGATGATTTGCATTTCTAGTGTACCTGACAGTATTGTAGTGCACTTGTGTAAATAACAAGTAACCCTATAGATAATTAATTGAGTGTTTTTTAGAGGTACATGTCTGAAAGAAGAGGGATGATAAGTACCAGTTTTTGTATTTGTACCCCAATAAACCTTGGTTTGAAATGTCAAGCAGACAGTAACCATTCATGATCAGCTGATCAGCTGATAGAGATGGAACGAGAGGGACAGGAACAATTCCTAGAAAATATAGAGTTAATGAGTCAGCAACAATACATTGTGTTATGATAATGAGCACCCCTCAGCAGTGGAGAATAATATTTGTTCACCATTAATGCAGCAACATTGAACAGCACTAAACTATTCTGAAGAAAATACTTCCTGGATATCAGTTCAACCCACATGGGGATAGATAACGGTAATTGCAATAGCATTAGGATGTTATGTCATTTTATTTCAATAGCACTTTGTTAATACCAAGGAGTTGTATTACCTAAGAATGGATGGGGTTGAATCCCTGTAGGAATTGGTGTGTGTAATCTCTGAAAGCATTTACTTACAAATACACTTCCCTTAGGGTGCTTACACAGTGTCCCCCTGCTACCTAACGGCAGCGCTGAATGTGTGCAGTGGTGCTGGTTCACTGTTTTTGAACATTGAACAGGAGGTCTACATCAATGATGTCGCTCTTGCTGCTGGTGATTCTCTGATCCACCTCTACGCAGATGACATCGTTCTGTATGCTTCTGCCCCTTATTTGGACACTGTGTTAACTAACCTCCAGACGAGCTTCAATGCCATACGACTCTCCTTCCGTGGCCTCCAACTGCTCTTAAATGCATGTAAAACTAAATGCATGCTCTTCAACCGATCGCTGCCCACACCTGCACCACTACTCTGGACGGTTATGACTATGTGGACAGTTCTGAATATGTGGACAACTAAAAATACCTAGCTGTCTGGTTAGACTGTAAACTCTCCTTCCAGACTCACATTAAGCATCTCCAATCCAAAATGAAATCTAGAATCAGTTTATTTCGCATCAAAGCATCCTTCTCTCATGCTGCCAAACATACCCTCGTAAAACTGCCTATCCTAGCGATCCTTGACATCGGCGATGTCATTTACAAAATAGCCTCCAACACTCTACTCCGCAAATTGGATGCAGTCTATCACAGTTCCATCCATTTTGTCACCAAAGCCCCATATACTACCCACCACTGCGACTTGTATGCTCTCGTGGGCTGGCCCTCACTTCACATTTGTCGCCAAACCCACTGGCTCCAGGTCATCTACAAGTCTTTGCTAGGTAAAGCCCTGCCTTATCTCAGCTCACTGGTCACCATAGCAGCACCCACCTGTAGCAAGTGCTCCAGCAGGTATATTTCTGTCACGATATTCGTAAGAAGCAGACCAAAGCGCAGCGTTGTGTGAATGCATCATTTTAATGGATGACGAAAACACGAAGTAAACTGAACAAAACAATAAATGAACAATGACCGTGAAGCTATATACGAAATGTGCTGACACAAGCAACTAACATAGACAATCACTACCTAAATATAGTTCCCAATCAGAGACAATGACTAACACCTGCCTCTGATTGAGAACCATATCAGGCCAAACACAGAAACAGATAAACTAGACATACAACATAGAATGCCCACTCAGATCACACCCTGACCAAACAAAACATACTGTATAAACATACAAAGCAAACTATGGTCAGGGCGTGACAATTTCACTGGTCACCCCCAAAGCCAATTCCTACTTTGGCCACCTTTCCTTCCAGTTCTCTGCTGCCAATGACTGGAACAAACTGCAAAATCACTGAAGCTGGAGACTCATATCTCCCTCACTAACTTTAAGCACCAGCTGGCAGAGCAGCTCACAGATCACTGCACCTGTACATAGTCCATCTGTAAATAGCTCATCCAACTACCTCATCCCCATACTGTTATTTATTTTATTTATTTTTTAATCTCCTTTGCACCCCAGTATCTCTACTTGCACATTCATCTTCTGCACATCTATTACCCCAGTGTTTAATTGCTATATTGTAATTATTTGCCACCATGGCCTATTTTTTACCTTACCTCCCTTATCCTACCTCATTTTCACACACTGTATATAGACTTTTTATATTGTATTATTGACTGCATGTTTGTTTACTCCATGTGTAACTCTGTGCTGTTGTTTGTGTCACACTGCTATGCTTTATCTTGGCCAGGTCGCAGTTGTAAATGTGAACTTGTTCTCAACTAGCCTACCTGGTTAAATAAAGGTGAAATAAAAATCAATAAATAAAGGACCACGAGTCTGCAGTGTACACTTCCCCACATACAGTACTTTCTCTGGCTGATATCCTGATGGGTGTCACATTCTGCCCTTGCACCACAAACACTTCTCCCAATTCCCTTCTCTGTGCAATAACATACTGCCAGGGTTTAATTACCAAAGCCTAGCTCTTTCCAAAGGCTAATTTCTAAACCAGGTTGCCTTTTGACATTTACATACAGTGCCTTTGGAAATTATTCAGACCACTTGACATTTTCCACCTTTTGTTATGTTACAGTCGTATTCTACAATGGATTAAATACAAAAAAAAGCTCAGGAATTTACACACAATACCCCATAATGACAAAGTGAAAACATTATTATTATTATTTTTGCAAAGGTATTAAACATAAATAACTGAAATACCCTTTTCTCAGGTGCATCCTGTTTCCATTGATCACCCTTGAGATGTTTTTACAACTTGATTGGAGTCCAACTGTGGTAAATTAAATTGATTGGACATGATTTGGAAAGGCACACACCTGTCTATATAAAGGTCCCACAGTTGCCAGTGCATGTCAGAGCATAAACCAAGCCTAGAGTTCGAAGAAATTGTCGTAGAGCGCCGAGACAGGATTGTGTCGAGGTACAGATTTGAGGAAGGGTACCAAAACATGTCTGCAGCATTGAAGGTCCCCAAGAACACAGTGGCCTCCATCAATCTTAAGTGGAAGAAGTTTGAAACTGCCTAGACTCTTCCTAGAGCTGGCCGCCTGCCCAAACTGAGCAATTGGGAGAGAAGGGCCTTGGTCAAGGAGGTGACCAAGAACTCGATGGTCACTCTGACCGTGCTCTAGAGTTCCTCTGTGGAGATGGGAGAATCTTCCAGAAGGACAACCATCTCTGCAGTATTACACCAATCAGGCCTTTATGGTAGAGTGGCCAGATGGAATCAACTCCTCAGTAAAAGGCACATGACAGCCCACTTGGAGTTTGCCAAAAGGTACCTAAAGACTCTCAAACCATGAGAAATGATTCTCTGGTCTGATGAAACCAAGATTGAACTCTTTGGCCTGAATGCCAAGCGTCACGTCTGGAGGAAACCTGGCACCATCCCCACAGTGAAGCATGGTGGTGGCAGCATCATGCTGTGGGGATGTTTTTCAGCGGCAAGGCAAAGATGAACAGAGCAAAGTACAGAGAGATCCTTGATGAAAACCTGCTCAAGAGCACTCAGGACCTCAGATTGGGGCAAAGGTTCACCTTCCAACAGGACAATAACCCTAAGCACACAACCAAGACAATGCAGGAGTGGCTTCGGGACAAGTCTTGGTATGTCCTTGAGTGGCCCATCCATAGCCCGGACCTGAAAATAGCTGTGCAGCAACGCTCCCCATCCAATCTGACAGAGATTGAGAGGATCTGCAGAGACAAATGGGAGAAACTCCCTAAATACAGGTGTGTTAATCTTGCAGCGTCATACCCAAGAAGACTCTGTAATCGCTGCCAAAGGTGCTTCAACAAAGTACTGAGTAAAGGGTCTGAATACTTATGTTTATTTTTATTTTACCTTTGTTATGTACTTGAGTGAAGACCCAAAAGCGGTTTTAACAGAAAACAGAGTTCTTTAATGAAAAACAGGAATGGCATAAATCCTCTTCCAACGTTGACAATGGAACAAAAAGAACGTAGTATAGTGCAGGATGCACCTGCCAGGCAGACTCCGACAGGATAGGACAAGGTGGAAGCAAACGAGACGACAGCTTGCTTCTGGCATCAAAAACACAAACAAGAATCAGACACTGAAAGTAGCAGGAACAGAGAGAAATAGAGACCTAATCAGAGGGGAAGAGAGAACAGGTGTGAAAAAGTGAATGAGCTAGTTAGGGGAGATGTAGAACAGCTGAAGAATGAGAGACAGAAAGGTAACCTAAAAAGACCAGCAGAGAGAGACAGAGTGAAGAGAAAGGACAGGAACAGACATAACAAGACATGACAGTACCCCCCCACTCACCGAGCGCCTCCTGGCGCACTCGAGGAGGAAACCTGGCGGCAACGGAGGAAATCATCGATCAGCGAACGGTCCAGCACGTCCCGAAGGGAACCCAACTCCTCTCCTCAGGACCGTACCCCTCCCAATCCACTAGGTACTGATGACCACGGCCCCGAGGGCGCATGTCCAAAATCTTACGAACCCTGTAGATGGGTGCGCCCTCGACAAGGATGGGGGGAGAGAGAATTGGGGCGCGAAGAACGGGCTTAACACAGGAGACATGGAAGACCGGGTGAACGCGACGAAGATAGCGCGGGAGAAGAAGTCGCACTGCGACAGGATTAATGACCTGGGAAATACGGAACGGACCAATGAACCGCGGGGCCAACTTGCGAGAAGCTGTCTTAAGGGGAAGGTTCTGAGTGGAGAGCCATACTCTCTGACCGCAACAATATCTAGGACTCTTGGTCCTACGCTTATTAGCGGCCCTCACAGTCTGCGCCCTATTACGGCAAAGTGCCGACCTGACCCCTTCCAGGTGCGCTCGCAACGCTGGACAAAAGCCTGAGCGGAGGGACGCAGGACTCGGCGAGCTGAGATGAGAACAGCGGAGGCTGGTACCCGAGGCTACTCTGAAAAGGAGATAGACCGGTAGCAGACGAGGGAAGCGAGTTGTGGGCGTACTCTGCCCAGGGGAGCTGTTCTGACCAAGACGCAGGGTTACGAAAAGAAAGACTGCGTAAAATGCGACCAACAGTCTGATTGGCCCGTTCGCGGCCGTTAGACTGGGGATGAAAGCCGGACGAGAGACTGACGGAAGCCCCAATCAAACGGCAAAACTCCCTCCAAAATTGAGACGTGAACTGCGGGCCTCTGTCGGAAACGACGTCAGACGGAAGGCCATGAATTCGGAAAACATTCTCGATAATGATCTGAGCCGTCTCCTTAGCAGAAGGGAGCTTAGCGAGAGGAATGAAATGAGCCGCCTTAGAGAATCTATCGACAACCGTAAGAATAACTGTCTTCCCCGCTGATGAAGGCAGTCCGGTGATGAAATCTAAAGCGATGTGAGACCACGGTCGAGAGGGAATGGGAAGCGGTCTGAGACGGCCGGCAGGAGGAGAGTTCCCAGATTTAGTCTGCGCGCAGACCGAACAAGCGGCGACAAATCGACGCGCGTCACGTTCCCGAGTGGGCCACCAGAAACGCTGGCGAATGGAAGCGAGCGTACCCCGAACGCCGGGGTGGCCGGCTAACTTGGCAGAGTGGGCCCACTGAAGAACGGCCGGACGAGTAGGAACGGGAACGAACAGAAGGTTCCTAGGACAAGCTCGCGGCGACGGAGTGTGACGAGTGCTTGCTTTACCTGCCTCTCAATTCCCCAGACAGTCAACCCGACAACACGCCCTTCAGGAGAATCCCCTCGGGGTCGGTGGAGACCTCAGAAGAACTGAAGAGACGAGATAAAGCATCAGGCTTGGTGTTTTTGAGCCCGGACGATAAGAAATAACAAACTCGAAACGAGCGAAAAACAGAGCCCAACGAGCCTGACGCGCATTAAGTCGTTTGGCTGAACGGATGTACTCAAGGTTCCTATGGTCAGTCCAAACGACAAAAGGAACGGTCGCCCCCTCCAACCACTGTCGCCATTCGCCTAGGGCTAAGCGGATGGCGACAGTTCGCGATTACCAACATCATAGTTACGTTCTGACGGCGATAAGCGATGAGAGAAAAACGCGCAAGGATGGACCTTGCCGTCAGAGAAGAGCGCTGAGAAAGAATGGCTCCCACGCCCACCTCTGACGCGTCAACCTCAACAACAAACTGACTAGAGATGTCAGGTGTAACAAGAATAGGTGCGGATGTAAAACGATTCTTAAGAAGATCAAAAGCTCCCTGGGCGGAAACGGACCACTTAAAGCACGTCTTAACAGAAGTAAGGGCTGTGAGGGGAGCTGCCACCTGACCGAAATTACGGATGAAACGACGATAGAAATTAGCGAAGCCCAGAAAGCGCTGCAGCTCGACTTAGGAACGGGCCAATCAATGACAGCCTGGACCTTAGCGGGATCCATCTTAATGCCCTCAGCGGAAATAACGGAACCGAGAAAAGGGACAGAGGCGGCATGAAAAGTGCACTTCTCAGCCTTCACATAAAGACAGTTCTCCAAAAGGCGCTGGAGGACGCGTATTGCTGAACATGAATCGAGAGAGACGGTGAAAATCAGGATATCGTCCATGTAAACGAAAACAAAAATGTTCAGCATGTCTCTCAGGACGTCGTTAACTAGTGCCTGAAAGACAGCTGGAGCGTTAACGAGGCCGAAAGGAAGAACCCGGTATTCAAAGTGCCCTAACGGAGTGTTAAACGCCGTCTTCCACTCGTCCCCCTCCTGATGCGCACGAGATGGTAGGCGTTACGAAGGTCCAATTTGGTGAAAAACCTGGCTCCCTGCAGGATCTCGAAGGCTGAAGACATAAGAGGAAGCGGATAACGATTCTTAACTGTTATGTCATTCAGCCCTCGATAATCCACGCATGGGCGCAGGGACCCGTCCTTCTTCTGAACAAAAAAAACCCCGCTCCGGCGGGAGAGGAGGAGGAGACTATGGTACCGGCGTCGAGCGAAACCGACAAATAATCCTCGAGAGCCTTACGTTCGGGAGCCGACAGAGAGTATAATCTACCCCGGGGGAGTAGTTCCCGGAAGGAGATCAATACTACAGTCATACGACCGGTGTGGAGGGAGAGAAGTGGCCTTGGAACGACTGAACACCGTGCGCAGATCGTGATACTCCTCCTCCGGCACCCCTGTCAAATCGCCAGGCTCCTCCTGTGAAGAAGAGACAGAGGAAACAGGAGGGATAGCAGACATTAAACAGGTCACATGACAAGAAACATTCCAGGATAGGATAGTATTACTAGACCAATTAATAGAAGGGTTATGGCGCACTAGCCAGGGATGACCCAAAACAACAGGTGTAAAAGGTGAACGAAAAATTAAAAAAGAAATGGTTTCGCTATGATTACCAGAGACAGTGAGGGTTAAAGGCAGCGTCTCACGCTGAATCTTGGGGAGAGAACTACCATCTAAAGCGAACAAGGCCGTGGGCTCCCCTAACTGTCTGAGAGGAATGTCATGTTCCCGAGCCCAGGTCTCGTCCATAAAACAGCCCTCCGCCCCAGAGTCTATCAAGGCACTGCAGGAAGCAGATGAACCGGGCCAGCGGAGATGGACCGGAAAGGTAGTGCGTGATCCAGAAGGAGAGGCCTGAGTAGTTGCGCTCACCAGTAGCCCTCCCCTTACTGATGAGCTCTGGCTTTACTGGACATGAGGTGACAAAATGACCAGCGGAGCCGCAGTAGAGACAGGGCGATTGGTGATTCTCCGTTCCTTCTCCTTGGCCGAGATGCGGATACCCCCCAGCTGCATAGGCTCAGCATCCGAGCCGGCGGAGGAGGGTGGCAGTGATGCGGCAGGTGGCAGTGATGTGGAGAGGGGAGCAACGGAGAACGCGAGCTCCTTTCCACGAGCTCGGCGACGAAGATCAAACCGTCGCTCTATGCGAATAGCGAGGGCTATTAAGGAGTCCAGACTGGAAGGAACCTCCCGGGAGAGGATCTCATCCTTAACCTCGACGAGGAGACCCTCCAGAAAACGAGCGAGCAAAGCCGGCTCGTTCCAGTCACTAGAGGCAGCGAGAGTGCGAAACTCAATAGAATAATCCGTTATGGATCGATTCCCCTGACATAGGGAAGACAGGGCCCTGGAAGCCTCCTCCCCAAAAACAGAACGGTCAAAAACCCGTATCATCTCCTCCTTAAAGTCCTGAAACTGGTTAATACACTCAGCCCTCGCCTCCCAGATTGCCGTGCCCCACTCACGCGCCCGTCCGGTAAGGAGAGAAATGACGTAGGCGATGCGGGCTGCGCTCCTGGAGTAAGTGTTGGGCTGGAGAGAGAACACCACATCACACTGAGTGAGGAATGAGCGGCACTCAGTGGGCTCCCAGAGTAACAGGGCGGGTTGTTGATCCTGGGCTCCGGAGACTCGGAAACCCTGGAAGTGGGCGGTGGATCGAGGTGGAGTTGGTGAACCTGTCTTGTGAGGTCGGAGACTTGGACGGCCAGGGTCTCAACGGCATGTCGAGCAGCAGACAATTCCTCCTCGTGTCTGCCTAGCATCGCTCCCTGGATCTCGACGGCGGAGTGAAAAGGGTCCGGAGCCGCTGGGTCCATTCTTGGTCTGATTCTTCTGTTATGTACTTGAGTGAAGACCCAAAAGCGGTTTTAACAGAAAACAGAGTTCTTTAATGAAAAACAGGAATGGCATAAATCCTCTTCCAACGTTGACAATGGAACAAAAAGAACGTAGTATAGTGCAGGATGCACCTGCCAGGCAGACTCCGACAGGATAGGACAAGGTGGAAGCAAACGAGACGACAGCTTGCTTCTGGCATCAAAAACACAAACAAGAATCAGACACTGAAAGTAGCAGGAACAGAGAGAGAAATAGAGACCTAATCAGAGGGGGAAGAGAGAACAGGTGTGAAAGAGTGAATGAGCTAGTTAGGGGAGATGTAGAACAGCTGAAGAATGAGAGACAGAGAAGGTAACCTAAAAAGACCAGCAGAGAGAGACAGAGTGAAGAGAAAGGACAGGAACAGACATAACAAGACATGACACCTTACATTTAACTAGGCAAGTCAGTTAAGAACAAATTCTTATTTCAAGGACGGTCTAGGAACAGTGGGTTAACTGCCTTGTTCAGGGGCAGAACAACAGATTTTTACCTTGTCAGCTCAAGGATTCAATCTTGCAACCTTTCTGTTACTAGTCCAACGCTCTAACCACTAGGCTACCTGTCGTAAATGTGATATTTCCATTATTTATTTGTAATGCATTTGCAAACATTTCTAAAAATGTGTTTTTGCTTTGTCATTGTGGGTTATTGTGTGTAGATTGATGGGGGAAAATATAAAAATTAATTTTAAAATAAGGCTGTAACATAACAGAATGTGGAAAAATTAAAGGGGTCTGAATACTTTCCAGAGGCATTGCATCTCATAAGCACATGCACAATGTACCAAGATAAGGGTTTTATGGGAGAGTGTGGTTCTTTATAGATGGCACACATTAAAGGGGCAATTTGCGATTGATACTTTTAATTGACCGCTGTATACCCATTGATTTTAGAAGAATTTAACTTATATGCATCCATAGCTCTGTCTATGAATTTGAGAGTAGTAACATTTCTCCAGTCCTGTCCCTCAGCTTTTTCCAAAACAGTAGTGGGTGACTGCTTTACTATTGTTTGAACTGCAGATTACATCTTTAAGCCTTGCTGGAGAAACATCTGGAAACTGTTGATTTGGAGGCTGTAAGTGTCACTTGCAGGGCTGGTTATCTTTTTTTTTTAAAGGGACTCGATTTTGTTTTCATTGAAATTACTGTGGATGTTATTACACCAACAATTCTTTAGATTAACACAAAAAAAATGCATCTGTCTGGAAAGGTTGTTTTTCATTTGAAGAATTAGCACAGTTGAATCAGGACCCATATTCAAAACTTTAACATTATTGACCAAGGTGTAGCCTTTCCTGCAGTCAATGACCAAAAGCGCCCTCTTTGGCCTCACGTGTGGCATGTTATTAATATTTTTCATAATACATTTTAAAAACAACTAAAATCCAGTGTTTCTGTCAAACAGTTTTGTTATATTTGAGTCTTCTATGATGTATATAAAGTGTAATGTTGTGATGCAAAAACATTTAAATTCTATATCTGACAGTACAGGTGTCTTATTTTTGAAAGCCCATAACCATGTGTATAAGGTGCATACTGTAACGGTTTTCTTTTGGTGAAGGAGAGGTGGACCAAAACGCAGCGTGGTGGTTATTCATGGTACTTTAATAAAGACACTATACATGAATAAACTAACAAAACAAGAAATGTGACAAAACCAAAACAGCCCTATCTGGTGCAAACTCAGAGTCAGGAACAATCACCCACAAACACACATTGAAACCCAGGCTACCGAAGTATGATTCTCAATCAGAGACAACTAATGATACCTGCCTCTGATTGAGAACCATACTAGGCCGAAACATAGAAATATCCAAATCATAGAAAAACAAACAGACTGCCCACCCCAACTCACACCCTGACCATACTAAATAATGACAAAACAAAGGAAATAAAGGTCAGAACGTGACACATACTTCTGTTCCAAACTAGATTTGTTCAACACTACTAAGAATCACTCTGTGTGACCCTGATTTAGCTCACTACACAAAATTAAGTATCATCTCCAAATTCTTGTGTTGGACTAACTAGACTCCCAAGTAAAAAAAAGTAAAAAAACAAGAGATCAATGTTGCATGTATTGTTTTGACCATTTTCAGTTTATTCTACAGTATACAGAATACATTTTCCGTTTCATGTTTTGTTTACAGTATAGATAGAGCCACCTATAATGGTTTCTGATTCCTTGTTTAAACAGATATTTTATTTCTCCTTTGGGGGGAATTTCTACCTGAGTTAAGCACGTGTACATGGAACACAATTCCCTTTTTGTGCACTTTTCTCTCTATGCGTATTCTGACATTGAACTTAAACATGAGAAAAGCATGCTATTCACCCACTATTTGTTTGGGGTGGAGATCAACCAAATGAAGGTGTGGCAGAGGTATGTCTACAGATACACCATATTCTGACCTTTGACCTCATATTTCCGACACCTTTACGTGTGAGGAAACCATGAATAAGGTTGTGCAAACGTGCCGGTTCGAAGTGGGAAAAGCCTCTACTTTATTTTTTCAATAGAAATAACAGCATTCTCCATGAACTGTAATCTACAAATTGATCAGAGCTATTGATAACTGGTAGGTAAATTAGTCATTTGTTTGGAGAAGGTTATTGTAAATACACATAGCAATTGTTTTAGATTATTTTTCCTTACGATCCATGGAGACTCATTTTAAACCAGTCATATGAAAATAAATCATATCAACATGAGTTATGAAATGTATTTCGGCTCCTTTCTACAGTGAAATAGGCTGTAAATAACATTATTTGGAGTTGTATGCCCTAAAAATTTTAGTGGATGAAATTTGGAGACCCAAGCTATAGGTACTGTATCTGTAGGGCCGAGTCTGCCGAGTTGATGTATACGCTTTAGAATGTTTTCATTATATGCACAGGCTTTTCTCCGTTTATTTGACCATTTCTATCATGTTAAATATTAGCCACTTTCGGGGGCCACCGTCAGTAATACCCACATTCATTTATAACTGTCTTTTTAGAGTTAGTTGTTTGAGTTGATTTTATTTTTACAGGGACGGTGCACATTAATCAACTTTCAGGAAAAGTGCCGGTTTTAGCCCGCCGGCTGATTTTCAACAGCAGTCCCTGGGCAGGTTATTAAAAACAATTACAATACAGACAATCAATGAGCAGTGATAACACGCAGAGCAACATGGGACAAGCAATACATAGCATACAGACAGAGCAACATAGAACAAAAAGCAACAAGACAAAATCCATAAAAGCAACAGTGTTTCCACACCTCACAAGCTACAGACAACAGACAACATGGAAAGCGACAATACACAGCTAAGGATTATGTTCACAAATCTGGCTGACCTTTAGCCATGTCCAAGTGTGATAGATGGTGCAGTTATGTGTGGCTGATGGCAGTGTACTCCAGACATGGGAAGCTCTCACAGAGAAAGCGGATTTACTAAAGGTGCTTTTCCTTAAGGGAACTATACAGTCACCTCTCATGGCCGACCTTGTGGATCTGCTGCCATATGTTTGGGTTTTCTGTTTAACAAAAATTATTTTGTAGACTACATTTTGCATCATTCCATTCCATTCCGTTGACCTTTCTTACCTCTGTAACGTACAGTGGGGCAAAAAGTATTTAGTCAGCCACCAATTGTGCAAGTTCTCCCACTTAAAAAGATGAGAGAGGCCTGTAAATTTTCATCATAGGTACACTTCAACTATGACAGACAAAATGAGAAAAAAATCCAGAAAATCACATTGTAGGATTTTTTATGAATTTATTTGCAAATTATGGTGTAAAATAAGTATTTGGTCAATAACAAAAGTTTATCTCAATACTTTGTTATATACCCTTTGTTGGCAATTGACAGAGGTCAAACGTTTTTTGTAAGTCTTCACAAGGTTTTCACACACTGTTGCTGGTATTTTGGCCCATTCCTCCATGCAGATCTCCTCTAGAGCAGTGATGTTTTGGGGCTGTTGCTGGGCAACACGGACTTTCAACTCCCTCCAAACATGTTCTATGGGGTTGAGATCTGGAGACTGGCTAGGCCACTCCAGGACCTTGAAATGCTTCTTACGAAGCCACTCCTTCAATTGTTTCCCATCGGTGTGTTTGGGATCATTGTCATGCTGAAAGACCCAGCCACGTTTCATCTTCAATGCCCTTGCTGATGGAAGGAGGTTTTCACTCAAAATCTCACCATACATGGCCCCATTCATTCTTTCCTTTACACGGATCAGTCGTCCTGGTCCCTTTGCAGAAAAACAGCCCCAAAGCATGATGTTTCCACCCCCATGCTTCACAGTAGGTATGGTGTTCTTTGGACGCAACTCAGCATTCTTTGTCCTCCGAACACAACGAGTTGAGTTTTTACCAAAAAGTTCTATTTTGGTTTCATCTGACCATATGACATTCTCCCAATCTTCTTCTGGATCATCCAAATGCTCTCTAGCAAACTTCAGATGGGCCTGGACATGTACCGGCTTTAGCAGGGGGACACATCTGGCACTGCAGGATTTGAGTCCCTGGCGGCGTAGTGTGTTACTGATGGTAAGCTTTGTTACTTTGGTCCACGCTCTATGCAGGTCATTCACTAGGTCCCCCCCATGTGGTTCTGTGATTTTTGCTCACCGTTCTTGTGATCATTTTGACCCCACGGGGTGAGATCTTGCGTGGAGCCCCAGATCGAGGGAGATTATCAGTGGTCTTGTATGTCTTCCATTTCCTAATAATTGCTCCCACAGTTGATTTCTTCAAACCAAGCTGCTTACCTATTGCAGATTCAGTCTTCCCAGCCTGGTGCAGGTCTACAATTTTGTTTCTGGTGTCCTTTGACAGCTCTTTGGTCTTGGCCATAGTGGAGTTTGGAGTGTGACTGTTTGAGGTTGTGGGCCGGTGTCTTTTATACTGATAACAAGTTCAAACAGGTGCCATTAATACAGGCAATGAGTGGAGGACAGAAGAAAAGAAGAAGTTACAGGTCTGTGAGAGACAGAAATCTTGCTTGTTTGTAGGTGACCAAATACTATATTAAGTCTGAATACCAACTACTGAGAAATGCACAGGAAAGGCATGTGTAGGAAAGGCAGAATTTTCCAATGTCTGTATTGTGCCCCTTTCCAGCCTCTATTGCTACAGTAAGTTTACACAAAACTTGTTGGCTCTGGCAGAACTGCTCTCACCTGAGGCCAAAGCCAGCCCACTGGTACTTTCAAGCAGCATTTACATAACAATGGCTAACTGTGAACTTTAACGCCTTTTCAAATCAGTACAGTTTTGACAAGATGATCATAGCAAAAAGTACTTCTGCATTTCCCTCTGTGTAAACAGATTGATTCTCATTTGCAAATAGGCTCAGGATAAGTTGGGTAGTTGATATTCAGAGCTTAAATAGCCAAGAGGATTAGTCACAGGAATCAGAACTAACAAAGCCAATGCAACTTCCTGTTTTACAAACTGTAGGCCTACCAAATGATGGTCATTCATAAAATTCCATTGCAGGCGAACACTGTAGGCTCCACCCCATTAAGCACGGACCGACACTGACGTCTTTTTTTGGTGCGGTCCGGACCGGCCTTGATTTCAACAAATCTGAACCAACCATAGACATCTACATTTGGTTCAGATTTGGTCTGGACCTGCCTTGATTTCAATGTCCACACACATCCGATACATACCAGTCTATATTTTGCCCAAACATCTATAATTGGTTCAGATCTGTCCCGGTCCGGACGGCCTTGACTTGGCCCGAATATTTGACTGGACCAAATCTGAAACAATCTATTTTTTACAAGTTTAAGGCAGCACATTTTTTAAATTGTATTTATTTAACCTTTATTCAACTAGGCAGGTCAATTAAGGACAAATTCTTATTTACAATGACGGCCTACCCCAGCCAAAGCTGGGCCAGTTGTGCAGCGCCCTATGGGACTCCTAATCATGGCCGGATGTGATGCAGCCTGGATTTGAACCAGGGACTGCAGCGACACCTCTTACACTGAGGTGCAGTGCCTTAGACCGCTGTGCCACTCGGCACAGCACAGTACAGTAAATTACAGTACAGTAAAGAAAAGTAGAGTACAGTAGAGTAGAGTACAACACTACAGCACAGTAGAGTATAGTACAGTATAATGTAGCCTGGCGGGTAGGAGTGTTGGGCCAGTAACCAAAAGGTTGTTGGATTGAATCCCCGAGCTGACGAGGTAAAAATCAGTCGTTCTGACCCAAGCAAGGCAGTTAACCCACTGTTCCCTGTGCGCCGATGACGTGGATGTTGTACAACTGAATGCAGGGGGTATAGGAGGAGGGCGGCAGAACAGCCAGGACTTGGCCGGTGTCACACCCTTTATACACAACCCCAGTTTAGGTCTTAGAGAATGTTTTGAACCAAATACAATGATTTAAGTTTTAGATGTATTTAACACCAGTTTACCATGAATCACCCAGTCTAATACTGACTGTAAATCCTTATTTAGAATTTTGGGTTTGGGTGCTGACATGTAGAGTGTGGAATCATCTGCATACATAGCCATTCTATCTTTGTGTACGACCAGTGAAAATCATTTGTAAAAATAGAGAAGAGATAATGGCCCAAGGCAATAAGGTCTGCTACCATTCTCAATAGTTTCACATCAAGGTTGTCTATACCTGGTAGCTTATCATTATTGATGGATAGCAATAGTTTTCCCACCTCTCACACTAACTTTACCAAATTCAAAACAGCAATCCTACTCTTTCATTATTAGATGTTTCATACAAAAAGATGATGGTTCACTATTCAATGTTGTAATTTCCATTTGGAGTTTTTCCACTTTACTAGTGAAATAATAATTGAAATGCAAGGCAATATCAAAATGTTTTGTTATAAATGACCCATCAACTTCAATGAATGATGGAGATTAATTGGGTTTTCTGCCCATGATATCACAAATCCTGACTGTCAGTCCTAGCTATGGAAACACAATTTCCCTAGAATTACATAAGGGTGTATACACTAGTGTAACACTGGGGTTACAGTCAAAAAAACGTATAATTAAGGCCAGGCACCACATGCAGAATTTGTGATTTTGCTTCCATTTGTCAATTTTCAGATGTTGGGATATTTTGCAAAAACTTCCATACTCTCATAAAATGTACAAATAAATCGTCAATAATGTATATAAATACTTACTTTTCATTTTATCCCAATTCTGTCAACTACACCTAGCATAAATGTTGCTGTTGTTAGCATGTTTCATGTAGAACTTCAACCACTATTTTTAAAACTCTCCATTTTGAATCATATATCATTCAAAAGCTTGTTTTCCGGAGCATATCGTTAGCTAGACCATACATGGCTATATCCTTTGTAGACGTAGTGCTTCGTGCGAAAAAAAAATAGCAATTTCCTGACATCCGGTTACTGGTATTTCCAGCAACCTGATTGGTTAAAATGCCTCACGTGCCGCACTTGCTTGTTTGAAAATATCCCGCTAAGAATCCGGTGAAGAGAGACACAATTAGAAAATGTCGAAGAATATACTTACAGTTTGTGAATAAAAATAAGCAAACTCAGTTAGCCAATGCTAGAAAAACAGTGAATGAAAGAAAAAATGTGCCAGATCACCCGATCGAGGCAGCCAGTGACAGTACAGATAGCTGAGGAAAAGGAGGTAGCCGACAGCAGCGCGTCGAGACGCAAATTAGTTGAGATGAAGATGAGAGCTAGCAGCGATCAACCAGGCAGCAGCCAGTCAACCAACAGTGGCTTTTATTCCACATGTCACAAATAAACCAATTTGTACATGTTTTGATTTTCCCTTAGTATCTAAACACGAGACTGAAAATCAACATAGACCCCACCAACCAGTGATTCTGTCATGATAGAATTCTACTACGGGATAGGTGTGTGCATTGGTGCTGGTACCAGTGAGCCCTAGAAAAGGGTGAAGATCCACCCAGTCACAAAAACTATGGAGGCCATACATTTTTTGAATAAAGAGGTTGCAAAGAATATGGTACCTGTATATCATAGGATGTCAAATGATAACCTCAAAAGAATGCAGCACGGAGGATCCCAGAATGAAAATGAATGTCTGAACTGTAATATGATCCCAATGCCCCAAAACTGTCTTTGTGGGCAAAGGCTGCATTGACGCAGCAGCCAGTATGGCAGTAGCCACATTCAATGAGGGAGCCACTGCTATATCAAATGTGATAGACAAATTGTGGCTTGACAGCACTTTGGTGGCACTGGAGGCAATCAGAGAGGAGAATGTGAGGCGTGTTGTGAGAGCTGATGCTGCTTCAATGGAATGTGCTAAGCGTAGGGGCAGGTCCCAGGACACGGTCAAGAAAGTAAAGCGGCTCCAGCAACAACTCAAAGAGGGCCGTACATATGGGCCAGGCATAGCTGATTAATGTTCTGCACATTTCAACAGCCATACAAAAACCTTGAATGTGACAAATTGAACAAAGTGATGTGAGAATTTTCCCAAAACTGCAGATTTGCCCGACAGAACAGTCTTCAAAGCATATGATGTACAGTCACATTATTTCACACACAGGTTCTTAGGTCTTATAGTCAGACTTTTACAGAGGCTTTTTTTAAATATCTTGTATATCGTTTTGATTTTACGTGTAATTTTATCTGCAAAATATGCATCCGTCATACATAGTTAAAAAAAAAAATCCATGAAATTACAATATTTTGATTAACTGCTCTGTAAAAGTCTGACCATTGAGTGTCTTGTCACAATAAAACAACAACAATTATTCTGCCATGAAGCAATGTGTTGAAAAACTGATTCTCGTAATATGCAAATAAGCGCATTTTAAGGAAGTGTTGCCTCATTTGCATATGTTATTAAAAAAATAAAGCTTATAAATCAAAAATATCAACTGGTAAAGTTTCAGTCTGAGAAGAGTAAAGAAAAAAAGGTGCCTGGCCTTAATGGCTCTGGTTCTACACTCTCAGTGGAAAGGATCAGGCCATTGATTTGTTTTGTGTTGTTCTCAATGACTAGGACATAGTGATTGAATGGAGCATATACTGAATGGATGTATCCCTGTACTATTGGAAAACAATATGTTGAACTGTATGTGCTATCTATGTTATTGGATGGGGCATGAAGAAAAAAAAACTGTGTGAAAATATATGACTTGGTTAATTTAAGATGAAATGAACATAGGCGAAGACCAACAGGCCTACTTTAATCTCACCAAACAATGGTAAAAGATGGAAAATTGGGAGGCTAAACATCTTAATCATGAGATTGCACCATTTGATGTAATGTTTGAAATTACAACCACTTAGCCCAAGTGTTACACTGATAAAACCCAGAGTGTTGGCTCAGGTACAGTATATCGCTACCGCAGTCCCACAATCACACTGTCTGTGCTTTCATCACCATCTGCCTAATACAGAACAGAGTGCTATCTTATTTATTGAGGTGGTGCTTGTCCATGCTCATTGTTTCAACTCCATCTCATATAGAGATGCTCTCTCACTGCAGTTGAGATGACGTGAATGCTTTGTCTCAATGCCCATATAGGACTTGGTCATAAAGTTGAGCTCCAGCACCTTACAGGTCCAAAGAGAAAAGTACAATAAAAAAGTATAAAAGTACGATAAACCAAGAATTAGGGTTAGGGTTGGCTTAGGGGAGAAATCCAATTTCCCTGTGTATCCCTCATGTGTTTTATGAAGTCCAGGGAAATAAGGTGATGCGTTGTCAATCCTGTGGATAGAACCTCCAACCTCCAGGGTTGAGCTGGGGTGTGGACATTAAGCTAGGGTTAGGGTTAATGTTGACATAACCCTAACCCTAGCCTTATGTTGAAGCCTGGTTCAACCCTAATCCTAACCTATCCTCCCGAAATAGGACTCCCCCACCTCCGAATTCCAAATTGAACCCCTGATTATCTCCTTCATACCACTTATCATTGCAAAAGACACTCTTGTCGTTTATGAAAATAATGTAAACAGTAGATAGAGTATGTAAAATGTGAATGAATACACATTCAATCATTTGAGGAAATGAAATCTGATGGATGACACTCAGTTGATGTTTTGTCTTGGGTAGAGTTTCAGCAATGTTGGAAGACATTTTGGCTGGAGGGAGGCATTCTTTGCAGTGAAGGTAGACCCATGAGCCCGTCCAAAATGCTTGAAACAGCTGACAGTGAAAAGAGGTTAGCATGTGAAGCATAATTGTAGCATGCCAGAAATTGTCTTTAAATGGTCTCCTAGATTTTCATTGTTTAACAGTAGTCGATTTGCAGTTTAAAATAAATGTGTCTCGCTATCTGTGGGGTACCTTGGGGGGAAAAAAATCACATCTGGAAGACATCAATGGTTAAGTGATTTGCCTGTCTGGTCAAATCCTAAACAGATAAAAATCTTTGCATTGTTTTACAAATTTTAACAAAATGCTTTTTTTCTTGTTTCATTGCAACATGATGGAACTGTCTGTAAATCATTATTTGTATGCCACATTTTAAAGTGAAATTCGTAATAAGTAACTTTTTAATATAAACATGAATTTATTAATTTTTACTTCATGAAAATCCCATGATATTCCTCATCTTCGTCTTGACAGAAAGGAGTAAAAAAAAGAAGAAGAAGGGAATGCATTTAATGAAAAGAATGGACCTTGAATCAGAGACCTCCATTCCTGGGATCTTCTATTTCAGCTCATGAAACCCTGGACCAACACTTAATTATATTTATATATTTTTTCAATGTACATGCTTTCCTTTTGACAGGCAGCCCAATTCTGATATTATTTTCCACTAATTGGGCTTTTGACCAATCACATCAGATCTTTTCACATCATCAGGGTGGCAGGGTAGCCTAGTGGTTAGAGCATTGGACTAGTAACTGAAAGGTTGCAAGTTCAAATCCCTGAGCTGACAAGGTACAAAATCTGTCGTTCTGATCATGCAGTTAACCCACTGTTCCTAGGCTGTCATTGAGAAGAAGAATTTGTTCTTAACTGACTTGCCTAGTAAAAAAATTAATCTGTTTTTCATAGCTGATCTGATTGTGCTGCATGTCTAAAACTAGTCCTGGAGTCCAGAGTTATGTAGACAGTAGCATAAAACATGTCTATTAGAGAAGAACCTGTCTCCTGGAAACTGACGCTTGTACAAACATAACCATGATGTACAACTCAATTTAGCGATAATAAGATTAACCTAATAGTTTCAATAACCTGTAACACAGCTGCTGGCGCCAAAGGCCAATTGGACTATGAGCGCTTAATTTGCTGATTGAATTCCCTTAATCGGTAGAAACAATCAGTGCAAGTACTTAACATGTTTCAGCTTGACTTTTGTTTGATTAACTTTCCACATGTCACTGTGGAGCCACCAGAGGAAACTATCTTGTGCACATATAAATATATCTGTAGTGCCTGAAATAATGTTGACTTTTATATAATATAGTTGTATTCAAATCAAAGGCTTTATGTGTATATTAGTCAGAGAATAGTGTGGGAATCTCAATGAGTATAAGAAAGGTCTGAATTCCTTGAATTAATTTTTGTTCTTACCTTCTTCCTTCATTAGTGGTTAGATTGTTGAGCCAGTAACTGAAAGGTTGCTAGATCAAATCCCTGAGCGGACGAGGTAAAAATCTGTCGTTCTGCCTCTGAACAAGGCAGTTTACCAACTGTTCCTAGGCCGACATTGTAAATAAGAATTTGTTCTTAACTGACTTGCCTAGTTAAATAAAGGTTACATTAAGGCATGACACAGCACAATTAATGCACTGCTCTGCACTGATTGCTTCCTCCATGTCATCAAATAGAGAATAAATCAAATCGTTAAGCTAGAGAGCAAGTTAAGCTACATTGGTCATCCGGACTATCTGCATTGTGTCTCGCCACCTGCCAACCCCTCTTTTACGCTACTGCTACTCTCTGTTTATCACATATGCATAGTCACTTTAACCATACCTGCGTGTACATACTACCTCAATCAGCCCGACTAACTGGTGTCTGTATATAGCCTCACTACTGTTATAGCCTCGCTACTGTTATAGCCTCGCTACTGTATATAGCCTCGCTACTGTATATAGCCTCGCTACTGTATATAGCCTCGCTACTGTATATTGCTGCGCTACTGTTATAGCCTCGCTACTGTATATAGCCTCGCTACTGTATATAGCCTCGCTACTGTATATTGCCGCGCTACTGTTATAGCCTCGCTACTGTATATAGCCTCGCTACTGTATATAGCCTCGCTACTGTATATAGCCTCGCTACTGTATATAGCCTCGCTACTGTATATTGCTGCGCTACTGTTATAGCCTCGCTACTGTATATAGCCTCGCTACTGTATATAGCCTCGCTACTGTATATAGCCTCGCTACTGTATATTGCTGCACTACTGTTATAGCCTCGCTACTGTTATAGCCTCGCTACTGTATATAGCCTCGCTACTGTATATAGCCTCGCTACTGTATATTGCCGCGCTACTGTTATAGCCTCGCTACTGTTATAGCCTCGCTACTGTATATAGCCTCGCTACTGTTATAGCCTCGCTACTGTATATAGCCTCGCTACTGTATATTGCCTCCCTACTGTTATAGCCTCGCTACTGTATATTGCCTCGCTACTGTTATAGCCTCGCTACTGTATATTGCCTCGCTACTGTATATTGCCTCGCTACTGCTATAGCCTCGCTACTGTTATAGCCTCGCTACTGTATATTGCCTCGCTACTGTTATAGCCTCGCTACTGTATATTGCCTCGCTACTGTTATAGCCTTGCTACTGTTATAGCCTCGCTACTGTATATAGCCTCGCTACTGTATATAGCCTCGCTACTGTTATAGCCTCGCTATTGTATATTGCCTCGCTACTGTATATTGCCTCGCTACTGTTATAGCCTCGCTACTGTTATAGCCTCGCTACTGTATATAGCCTCCCTACTGTATGTAGCCTCGTCACTGTTATTTTTCACTGTCGTTTTTACTGTTGTTTTTATTTCTTTACTTATCTATTGTTCACCTAATACCTTTTTTTTACTTAAAATTGCACTGTTGATTAGAGCCTGTAAGTAAGCATTTCACTGTAATGCTGTTGTATTCAGCGCACGTGACAAATACACTTTGATTTGATTTGATTTGAAGCGAAGCCCTTTCCAGCCCTCCTGAAGCTCTGAGCTCAGAGCAGAGAGCTAGCGCTTGGCAATGTCATCCTTTAGTTCTTGGCTTTGTTGCAGAATATGTTGATTTTTCCACAGTGTTTCTACTGTATATACTTTCAGCTGGGCTTCCCAGAAATGAGAGAGAAGCAGACCAGCAGGAGAGCAGAAATACCTCAGACTCTTTCTTTAAATACGCAATTCTTGTTTCATGGTGTTTTTAAACCTGGACTGAGGGCTGGGTATAGTCTGGATTTGCCTGTCTGTTTTAGTCATAGCTAGCTCAGCTGTTGCTGCCTTGTTTGGCATTGGGCATTACAAAGACAATAGTCCTGGCTAATGCTGAAGGAAATTGGAAGACAGGCTATGCTGTGCTTTAGCTTTTATGACACATGGACATTATAAAACGGCTGTTATGAAACAGGCTAGTTCTAATCCTTATTGACAAGCAGTCAATAGTCAATGGCAGTAGCAGTCCCAAGGTGACTATAGTTAGATGAGTAGGTAGATGAGCTGCTTTGAGCTGTGTGATAAAACATCCTGTCAATTGGCTGATTTCAATCAGTCTATTCTCCATTTCGGAGTTTTGCACAAGAGTGTTTACTTTAGATGTGTGCTGTTATGAATGACATGAAAATGTCTGCTATTTTATGGGTATTAACCTCAATGTATTCTGTCTGAGCTTAGTCACATAGAACCCTGTTGATGTAACACTGATGGAACAGGCTAAATAAAACAGAAGTTGTTAGATGCCCTTTGCGATCTCCATCTGAGATATATATTTTTGGGTAGATAAAAAAGAAAATGGTCACACATTCCCTTTACTGCAGTCCAAGACTGGAATATGAAATACCAATTCAGATCTTTGATACATGAATGTTTCGACAAATTGACAGTGTATCTCTTCATAAATGGTCCCATTTGTGAGAAAAGCTATCAAATCCAGTCACATTTTCCCATCTCTCTGGACCGACCCAATCAAATGGGGTTACATAACTTTTCAATTGAATGCCTCTACAGTCCTTCATTCTTTGTTCTGGACATAGGCAGTATCATTACAACCTGAGCGGTTTGAACAGAGCGTGCACAGCTGACTCAATCATTCAGTTTCAGTCCCAGGTGCCCTTGTCTGGCTCCATGGGGCTGTGTGACATCATCGCCCACCGCCCGCTCGTCTCTAATGGAGGCCTCAGCTGGTGAAGGGGCTTGTGAATAATTTACGAGCTCTGGTGCACTTTATAACCTGGCCTGCAAGGCTGCTTTCCTGGGACATTCTCTCTAATTGCATTAGTATAATAGTAGTAGGGGGAACTAGCTTTTATTGACTAATCTAATCAATAGCACCACTTCTGTTCACAAGGACTGGGGGTGCGGTGGACAGATGATCCTATAGGATAAGATTAACTACAGAGCATTTCCAGATGAATTGTTCTCATTGGAGTGAATTCAAGGGGCGAAATTGTGGTGTTGATATTGAGGGGGGATGAACAGTAAGTCATGTCCCATCTGTGCAACTCTACAGTTTGTCATTACTTACTATGCCTCTCTTGAGAGGTATTTTGAGGGGTTTATGGGGGTGTATTTTCAAAAACACAGTATAAGTGGAAGGCCCCACAATGAATATACCTGTATATACAGTTGAAGTCGGAAGTTTACATACACTTAGATTGGAATCATTAAAACTAGTTTTTCAACTACTCCACAAACTATAGTTTTGGCAAGTTGATTAGGACATCTACTTTGTGCATGACACAAGTATTTTTTCCAACAATTGTTTACAGACAGATTATTTCACTTATAATTCACTGTATCACAATTCCAGTGGGTCAGACGTTTACATACACTAAGTTGGCTGCGCCTTCAAACAGCTTGGAAAATTTCTGAAAATTATGTCATGGCTTTAGAAGCTTCTGATTGGCTAATTGACATAATTTGAGTAAATTGGAGGTGTACCTGTGGATGTATTTCAAGGCCTACCTTCAAACTCAGTGCCTCTTTGCTTGACATCATGGGAAAATCGAAAGAAATCAGCCAAGACCTCAGAAGCAAAATGGTACACCTCCACAAGTCTGGTTCATCCTTGGGAGCAATTTCTAAACGCCTGAAGGTACCACGTTCATCTGTACAAACAATAGTATGCAAGTAGAAACACCATGGGACCACGCAGCCGTCATCCCGCTCAGGAAGGAGATGCATTCTGTCTCCTAGAGATGAACGTACTTTGATGCGAAAAGTGCAAATCAATCCCAGAACAACAGCAAAGGACCTTGTGACGATGCTGGAGGAAACAGGTACAAACGTATCTATATCTACAGTAAAAAGAGTCCTATATCAACATAACCTGAAAGGCCACCTGAAAGGCCACTCAGCAAGGAAGAACCACTGCTCCAAAACCTCCATAAAAAAGCCAGACTACGGTTTGCAACTGCACATGTGGACAAAGATAGTACTTTTTGGAGAGATGTCCGTATATATAAATATATATATTTATGGAAAACACATAATTTCCTGCATTTCAATACATTTTGCTATGTGGCAGAGAGAAAAAAATGTTACCATTTTATAATGCTATTCCAAACATTTTGTCATGAGCCTGAGAGAACATTTTGCAGTTTTAAAGCTAATTTCCTGCAATTCTACACATTTTGCAATGTAACAGAGAGAGAAATGTGCTGTTTTATAGCTAATCTCATGCTATTCTTCACATTTTATCATGAGGAAAAGAGAACATTTTGCAGTTTTAAAGCTAATTTCCTGCTACTCTACACATTCTGCCATAAGGCTGAGAGAAAATGTTGCAGTTTTAAAGTAACTGTCGCATGAAAGTCTCACATTTAAAAGTTCATATTCTGTTAACTCATAGCCATACAATGTTGTTGACTCATCCTATACTTATATTTGTGGCAAAGCATAAATTGGAGTGGAAAAAAACACTTCAAAAACCCAACCTCAATCTTGTATCTCAAAGAGACCGTTTCATAAATGGTTGCTATTATCTCATAGAGGACGATGTCATCCTCCTGAGGAGGATGAACCTGCCAATCAGCAGTCTAATCGCATGAATATTTTTTATGACCAGTATACGCCCACACCATTCCAACACAGAAAAGCTTATTTTTAACATGCTTAATTAAAACTATTTAATTTATATTGTAATTAATTTTAGGTCATATTTCATAGAAATCTGGAAACACTTGAGTTACTTTAAAGGTTGAATTTGAGAAAATAATGACTTTAAATTGTAAAACTCATCATACCAGATCATTTAATGCTTATAAAGTACAACAAAAATGGATGAATAAGATATTTGGCTACAGAAGTGCCATTTCTCCATTTCTCTACAGCTTCCATCCAAAAACAAATCATGTGAAATGATGTCCACATACTGGAGAAGTTACTGCCTAGCCTCAAGTGGCTAGCTTAGCTAAAGAACTGACTATGTCAGTCACAGTGCGCATTACCAAAATGGTACATTGATGAACTAGCAAATGCACACCCCATTTCTGTTTGAAAATGTTGAAAGAGGAGTTGGACTGTTTTTTTCATGCCCAAAGTTGACAGTTAAAGCAAATTTCCTGCAATTCGATGAAACCACCTGTTCTGAATATTGGGGGGGGGGGGACATGTCCCCCCATACCCCACGGCAATTCCACCTATGGGGGAATTAGTTTCCCATATTCTGTTGTATACCAATGAGCAAAACAAACAGCTGATAAATGATTTGTGTTGATTCACTCATTTACCATTCATGTCCTGGTCAGAGCGAAGAGCCATCAGTGACAATATTCACACACAACATCCTCGTGGCAAGGGGATGAGCTATTCCAACAAGGTTAAGTACCTCTACACTATACTGAATGACTCAAACTAAAATAGTCGTTGAGAGAATTGTTTATTAATGAAGGAGATCGTATTGGAATATAAACTCAAGGTCATTTATTAGAGAATGATGACAGATGAAGAATGTAAAAAATCTCAAGAGATTAACCATGTTGATAGTAATGGGATTGTCTTTTGTAGGGGATTGCCCACCTTTCATGTAAAGAAAAAGAAAAATGAGGCTCCCTCCCATTCCAATTTATGGAACTGCTTACTCAGCATTGTGTGCCAATGCAACACCTACTCCATTACACCTACTATACATAGCATTTTGGCGAGCTTTGGGGTAGAAATTAACTACCCGAACACACTGCTCTTACAATAAGGTCATCCCTGTTGATGATAGTAAACTTTCACTGAAATCATTTTACATGGACATATTCATCAATTTAATTCTCCAACATGTTTTATAGTAAACTTTCACTGAAATCATTTTACATGGACATATTCATCAATTTAATTCTCCAACATGTTTTATAGTAAACTTTCACTGAAATCATTTTACATGGACATATTCATCAATTTAATTCTCCAACATGTTTTGTAAGGAAACAGGTAATGGATTGTGTTGTCTCATTCGGGTCAATTCAAAGTCATAATAGAATTATGATGATGCATGGACAGCTGTTCTCTAAAGACTGGATTCTGGTTGGTGAGCAAACTCACAGAAAGTGTCCAGGTGCAATGGCCTTCTCAGCAAATCCACTGCCACACACACACTCACAACAACATTGGAGATGGTCAAGTGACCCCAGAGGTAGATTTAAAATGTATCAGCAGCAACCTCCCCCCTCCTCCCTACATGCCCTAAAGATTTATAACATGACTGGAGAAGTGTTAGCTTGGTTAGCTGATTCACCAAGGTCAAATGACAGAATCTTGCTGTTTGATGAGCCACATGATGAAAGAGCAATCATATAGCATCTTTACATCAGTCCCCACAGACTTCCGGCTACATCTGGAGCCTTTTACACCATGGTTTCACTATGTGGTTGAATTGAAATCCTACGAAGTCAGAGCCAATAGCTCATTCACATTGTGGTGTACGTGTCAAAGCCAATCTGGAATATAGATATACAGATGAGGTATTCATAAATCGTGTATATGGAATGGGGTGGAAATATGGTTGTGGGAATGAAGAGTGGATCTATCTTGAGCATAGATTACAGTACAGGACATGGTGGTGATAGACTGATAGTATAGAAAGATATGTTTTGGAAATTTGCCATTTCCCGTCAGATTCTGCACTAAATTTAAACCTACTGCTTGATAAGAGGGTTCATTCCAGGTTCAAGGCCAGTTTGCAGAAAACCCCCAGCTGGAATTGTCATGAAGTGATCAATATTGTACAAGCGTAATACACACAAAAAACAATACCTATAGTTCCGGCTGATAAAAAATCTTGTTGTAAACTGTTTTCCATTAAAGGTTTCTTGATGTAGTCATATTGCAAAAGCCAGTGGTTCCAAGAACTTCTGTAGAAAGAGGAGCTGGACCATTTGAAAATGTGTTGATTTTAAAAGCATCAAGTAAAACAAGAGTTACAGGCACTCTTGGTCTCATAATTTAACATATTGTCAAAGCAAAACATAAACAAAGTACATTGGCATTAATCCCTAAAAATTTGACAGCTACTAAGTAACAGTATGATTCAACTCACAATAATAAGGTTGCGTCTACACAGGCAGCCCAATTAGGATATTTTTTCCACTAATTGGTCTTTAGACCAATCGCATCAGATCTTTTCCAGAGTGAGAAAAAGATCAGAATTGCCTTTGTAAACGCAGCCATGTTAACTTGCAAAATAGGCATTAGCACAACTGCACACAGTGTCAATGTATCACATTTTTATGGATAAAAATTGAGAAAAAAAGTGATCTGATTTGACTGATCAATTATAAAGCTAATGGCATTATCATAAACTTTATTCAATGATAACAGCATAGCAATTTTCCACAAGCTAATAACTATGTAAATACTTTGTTACCAGTGTATCTGTTGTGTTACAAAGTCAGATGAGTTGGGAGGTTCTCAGTTCTTAGAGCAAAGACAACAAACAAACAGTGGGTTTGGTTTAGTAAGAAAATGTGCAGTGTAAGGATCAATGCTGTACTATTCAACAAATGTGAGGGTATGAACTTGTTTGGGCAAAGAGGGTGAAAGAGCTGTTGCCGTTCAGTTCTAACAAAGAGGTTACGTGGTCAGAGGAAAGTTCTGCTCAGTGAATTGGAATGAACCAAGGTGTGATGCTTTTTCACACCTGGTTGAAACAGACCAGTGTTCAGGACACAATAGGAGCCTTTCTGTAAAGTTCAGGGAGCACACAGATTTTTGTTGTTTTATTATTATCTATAAATTGTGAAAATGAATGCCCCCTTGGTTTATTCGTGCTTCACTTTCAGGCCGAGAGACTTCAGTCCGGTTGCCAGCTGCATACCTATTAGCACCCCACAGAAACCCTAACATCATCTCTGTGGGGTTGTGTTTGTTTGACTTTGTCATTATTGAACTGAGACACACATACGCAGTGGTTGTGAATTGAGAATGTGTATGGACTCATTTTCAAGGGTGCACTGGCTATCCCGGATAATGTTTAGACTGAGAAACACTTCCAAACGTTCGACTCTGGTCTTGGACAATTCAACTTTGGTTGAGTTTATCTCAGAAATATTAAATGGGTTTCTGAGGCCAAGTTTTTCATTCTTTCTGGACATCAATCCTGACTCTTGAATTAATTTATTGAGGAGGGCTTGAATAAAAATAGAATATGACATGAGTTTTTGTGCCTTAGTGTTGATTGAATATGGTTGAATAAAGATTATCCCAAAAGTGTCTTTAAGATGTCATCAGTGAGTTTGTAATTTGATGTAATGAGTGTGTAATTTGATGTAATTCTGGGGCATTCCAAGTGTGAACTTCACAAATCATAAATCCAGTTTTGACATATGATATATTGTTGTTATTCAATATTCAACAATAATACGCAGGTTAATGAGTGAGAGGTCATTCATCACTACAGTTATGTGGTCACTCATCTCCACGATTCCACTATGTCATACAGGTGAGTGGGGTAATTTATTTTTTTTTTTACATTCAGCATCACTTAGTCTCAGGAAATATAGTATTCTAACAAAGATATCCACATATATTTCAGGATGTTGTGTTTACCTGGAAATAATCAGAATTCATGTGAACATTACAGTTTTGAAAACAAAGCTTGTCCAAAAAAAGGTCTCTTTGCACAACTTAACCCGGGTATGGGGTAAGTTGAGCCCTGGGCCAGGTAAGTGAAGCCGCCTACACATTTCTGTACTGAATTAAATATTACCACTACCTTTTTAAAACCATGTCTATCTTTATTTCCCAAACACAATTCAACACAATCACAATCACTTTGTCTTTTATTAATTTTAAGTGTATTTTAACACAGGCTTAACACCTAACAAACACTTAGTACTTTTCTGAACCCCTTTCTTTGCATAGGATAGGCCATGTTAATACCTCATATCCCAGCGATAATGCCTTGCATTACACCTGGGAAGAAAACACTTACATTTCCTCAACTTGCTATTGGCTCAACTTACCCCAAGGTAAACATTTTGATTCATATCCCAGATAGTTACAATGATGCGCTTTCATGCTAGTTTTAGGACCTCGTATTAAAGCTTACTGATGTATAGAACAATATTACAACTATATACTTTGGTTTAGATACAAGCATCATAAAATCTCTAACACAAATTAATTTGACTTGGTGTAAAGCTAGTTTGTTTTGTTTCCTAACTTGCTTACCACTTTTTCCATGTGGTTTCTTCCTTCACAGACTCCATGATATTATGACCTCTTCCTAAATTTGGTAAACATACATTTTGTGTATGGTTTCTTAGAAACAAAGACACAAATGTGGCTCAACTTACCCCACTCTAGCCTACAACTGCTTTCCATGAAATTTCCACAAAAAGCTAAAGGCCCAAAATCCAGGGGTCCAGGCGGCTTCAACCGTATGTTTTCAAGCTCCACAGAAGGAATATGTCTTGTAAACTGATCTTGCTGCCCATTCATGACCTCACCCTTCAAGCATGAGTTCTCAGCATGGGCCGGGTTTAAAAGCACAGCTTTCTGGGTAACTGAAACTAATGATCATCTGTCCCTATGAAGAGTAGCATAAGGTAGAGCTAAAAAGATGAACCTATAGATGTTCTTTAACGCATCCCCTCTGCCCATGACAGCAGGTTTTGTTTTGTTTTTCTACTTTGCATTTGTGTTCTAAAAGCAATTTACTAAAGCAATGTTTTTCTTAATTCTCCAATAAATACATATTTCAGTGAGTGCTGCTTGGTATAATGGTGTTCTTAATATTTACTAATTTAGACTTATAGCAACGTGATCTGTACAACAAACTACAGTAAACCAGGTTTAATTCCAAATAACAAAAACATAACTGTAATATTTCTCATTTGGTGACAAGCGGTTGTCCAATAAACAGTTTGAGAGCCGTCAACAGATGCAATTATGATGGCCATAATGGATACAGTGAAGAGCCTCTGTGGGATGACAGGTGGTCTTGTACAGCGTAAGCTCTGCAAATCCCCTTGTGGGTCATTGCACAAGGTCCCCTGGCGAGCAGCTGTGGATGGGCTAAAGTGAACTTCTCCCCCTCTGCTGTGTCCATTGGCCTTAAATACTTGAGGCTTGATGTGATCAATTGTAATTGACGCCGCTTGCTTTCTCCAGGACGGGTTATGAGTCCTGTGCATCTGCCTGTTATTTTAATGGGATCCTCATATTCCAAGAATAGTCAAGTAGCTCTTAATCTACAGCCTTGACTGCAATGGAACCACCTAGCAAAAAAGCAGTGCCAGAAAATAGACAGGTGACATTGTTCCTAAACTGGAATCTGTGAGTTCAAAGGGTAGGCTAAACTCATTGGAATGGCTGTTAGGGTAACTGGATGTGTAGGAAATGTCTTACTGTTAAATCTGAATTAGACAGATCTCAATCTACATCCACTTGGAATTAAGATTTATAAACAGTTATGACTATGGAATCAGATAATTGCTGTTGACCCCTTGTTGTCCAAGCCTATCCACTAAGAAAATGGGTGTTACAAAATAAAATAGCTTTTCATTGACAAAAGGGATGGATCCATGTTAATTTACAAAACATGTATACTGGAATTAGAAGCCAGAATGGGGCTTGACTAGTGGAATGGATCTGACCTAAATATCTGCTCCTTAAGACTGCAGTGATGAGGCCTTGAAAAGGAGCAGCTCGGAGCCGCTGGGCTAGCACAGCCACGTGTAGCCAGCAAAGAGCCTTCAGGTGTGGCATCTTAAAAGGCATGTGAACACCATTAATGAACTGAACTGCCATTTCCCCTCTAAACCCAGCAAGTGGCACAAGCAGTTGCATTCCTCACTTAAACTACTTTATTTTTACTTTTAACTAGGCAAGTCAGTTAAGAACAAATTCTTATTTACAGTGACCGCCAACAAAATATTTGGACTAGACTAGTTTTACAGTGGCAAATTCTAAATGTGCCCTGCATGCAAGCATCAAAAGGAAATGAGCTGCATGTCACTTGCAGGTTGTGGGCATGTCAGAACTACTCTAGCAGATCACTAAAACAGTCACTAACCAAGATAGGACTGTAACCAGAGCACTACCTCCCTCTCGTGGACACTTACAGTTACAAGACCAAGTTGTGCAATATGAATTCCTTCAAAATGAACAACATATTATTTCTACTTAAAACATATTTAAGTACGCAAGTTAAGAAAAAAAATCGTATTTACAATGACGGCCTACCAAAAGACCTCCTTGCGGGGACGGAGATATGACAAAACACATCACAACAAGCGAGACAACACTACATGAAGAGACCTAAGGCAGCAACACATGGTAGCAGCACATAACATGGTACCAACATTATTGGGCACAGACAACAGCACAAAGGGCAAGGTAGAAAAAAACAATACATCACGCAAAGCAGCCACAACTGTCAGCATGTGTGTCGATGGAGTCTCTGAATGAGAGTTAAAACTTTCCAGTTTGAGTGTTTGTTGCAGCTCGTTCCAGTCGCTAGCTGCAGCAGACTGAAAAGGCGAGTGACCCAGGGATGTGTGCGCTTTACGGACCTTTAATAGAATGTGACTGGCAGAACGGGTGTTGTATGTGGAGGATGAGAGATGCAGTATATATCTCAGATAGGGGGAGTGAGGCCTAAGACTGTTTTATAAATAAGCATCAACCGGTGGGTCTTGCGATGGGTATACAGAGATGACCAGTTTACAGGAGTATAGAGTGCAGTGATGTGTCCTATAAAAGGGGCATTGGTGGCAAATCTGATGGCTGAATAGATAAAGAACATTAGCAGCTCGAGAGCACCCTTACATGCCGATCTATAAATCACATCTCCGTAATCTAGCATGGTAGGATGGTCCTCTGAATCAGGGTTAGTTTGGCAGCTGTGGTGAAAGAGGAGCGATTACGATAGAAACCAAATCTAAATTTACATTTAGCTTGCAGCTTTGGTATGTGCTGAGAGAAGGACAGTGTACCGTCTAGCCATACTCCCAAGTACTTGCATGAGGGGACTACCTCAAGCTCTAAACTCGAGGTAGTAATTACACCTGTGGGGAGAGAGGCATTTTTACCGAACCACATGACCGTTGTTTTTGAAGGTGTTCAGAACTAGGTTAGAGAAAGCTTGGACACTAAGAACACTTTGTTGAAGAGCATTTAACAAAATCCGGGGAGAGGCCAGCTGAGTATAAGCCTTCCTGCATGTAAATGGATGAGAGCTTCCTACTGCCTGAGCTCCGATGTAAATTAAGAGTGGGGCCTAGGATTGAGACTTGGGGTACTCCCTTGGTGACAGACAGTAGGTAAGAGCAGATTGACTATACACTGCACTCTGGAGGTAGTCAGCAAACCAGGCCAAAGACCCCTCAGAGACACCAATACTCCTTAGCCAAAGTCTTTGCTACGGTATTCCATTCTTGTGGGCTGGCTAAGTCAATAAAAATAGCAGCACATTGCTTAGAATCAAGGGCAATGGTGACATCATTGAGGACCTTTAAGGTTGCAGTGACACATCCACAACCTGAGCAGACACCAAATTGCATATTTGAGAGAATACTATATCAAAAAAGCCAGTTGATTGACAAGTTTTTCCAACACTTGATAATCAGTGCAAAAACAGAAATAGGCCTGTAACAGGATCTCCCCCTTTAAATAAAGGACAAACTGTGGCTGCCGTCGAAGCAAATTGGAACATCCCAAGAAGAGACAGGATAAAGAGGTTGGGCGATAGGGGCAGCAACCTTAAAGGGTCTAAAACATCTGACCCAGATGGTTTTTACAGGTCAAGTTTAAGGAGCTCCTTCGACTCAGTGACTGCCAGCAGGAAAACTGTAGTGGGGCAGGGAAGAGAAGCATTGGGGAGTCACATTAGAAGGGGTGGGAGATGAGGAAATGTTGGATGGGCAAGACAGCGTCAAATAGGAATCCTGACTTAAAGTGGTCATTAAAGAGCTCAGCCATGTGCTTCTTGTCAGTAACAACCACCAACATTAAGGGACATGGGCAGCTGTAAGGGTTTTATTAGCCAGGTCTTTGTTTTCCAGAACGTCTTAGGGTTATACCCACAGAGAAAACTGTTCCTTAAACTAACTTTGGCGTTCTGGATAGCCTGAGTGAACACATTCCTCATTTGCCTGAACGAGAGCCAGCCAGAGTATGCCGAGCCTGTCACCAAACACAATTCTTGAGGAAGTATTTTTTTTTTTAAACATTTTTTATTATAAGGTCCAAGCGTCTTCAATACCGGAGGCCATTTCATGAAGGCTTGCGCATTAAAATTTAAGCAAGCATCTGACAGATGAGGAAAGCACATTTCACTGTAAAGCCATGACAAACAGGCTGTAAGGTGTAAACCTGATCATTAAGGTTTACAGAACACAGACTATTTGTGAGGATAATGTCAAGGAGCCAAAGAGAGCTTAAGGCAGAAGTCAGTGCTGGTGGAGGACTATAGCACCCAGCAACAAAGAGTCATTAGAAAGTTTAATGCCTAAAACTAGCTAATCAAATTGTTTGGGGAGAGACAACCAAGCACTGAAGGTGATCCTTGGTAAAGATTGCCATGCCTACAGTCTGCCAAAAAGGTTAGCCATAAAGTGTCTATAGCAAAGTAGAATTAAAATGTTAAAATGTTTATTGGCATTACTTGAATATACAGTCTTGATCAGACACACATCACAGAGGGTAGAACAAACCTACATTAACTCAAAGCATTTAATTACTGGAATGGTCTAAACCCAGGTTTGGGAACAAAAGCTGTACACTACCCAACACCAATGTTTCTCCCATAATTGCTAAAATCACATAAGTTACATACATTCTGTACAGTACAATCATCAGTGCTTTCAGGCATCTCATAGGGTGAGCTGCTTTGCAAGGTCCTTGATCAGCGAAGACTTCAGCTGTGAAATGGTGGCGATTTTCATATGCTTCTGACTAGAGTACTTATTCTTAACTGCCTGCAAAAGAAAAACAAATGGCAACAGGTCATTTTGTAGAAGATGTCTTACAATTAGGTGCATTTAAAGAGCTGTTAACGGCATTCACTAATAAGGCGGTTCCTCAACGCACCATATGCTTAGTTTGTCCCTCGTTCACCTTCACAACATTTTTTGCTATGTGCTGCATGACCGGGACGAGGCAGTCTTCGGTGTAGTTCATGTAATGCTGCAGTGTGGAACTCTGGGGAGAGGATACAAAGGCAGTAAGTGACAAGATCAAGTGATGCAGTGACCTGGTATACACCAAGGGCTCCTGAGTGACACGGGTTAGGCCATCATTGTAAATAAGAATTTTTTTAACAGACTTGCCTAGTTAAATAAACAAAGGGCTTATTTCCCCACAATCACTGATCAGAGACCAGATAAGCAAATATGGTGGAATCCCACAGCAGTTACTGAAGGACATCTTACCCAGTCACCGCAGTTGAAGACCTTCAGGGTGAGGGCGAAGGCTGCACTGGCCACCTGGGAGGGAGGGAAGTGCACCATCTCATAGTCCACCATGGTGAGCTCCACCAAGTACTTTGCCAGGGTGTGGTGCTCAGCAGTCACCTGTAGAGAGATGTCATTTTGATTCTAGAACTGGTGTGACTGTAGGCAATACAGATTGAGTGTCAGTGTTGAAGGGGTTGGTATACCTCGCCAATCTTTGAGGCCCTTCTGAGGAACTGGAGGGGGAGAGGGCGGCCAAAGCTGAACTTCAGCACTCTCAGTATCGTCATTTCCATGTCCCTGATCTGGGCAGTGGTGTAGGCACGGTCAGTCACAAATGCAAAGTCTGCGATCTCTGGAGGGTACATCTCCTCGTATTTGGAGGCGACGAACATGGCAGTCACACCAACTAACTGAAGTTGCTTTTTGGGCACTGGGTTATCCTGTTGAAGAACATTTTTTGCTTATAATTTCCATAAGTTGGTAGGCCATTTGTCAACTATAGTTAGATACATGCCGGTACTGGCTTAACGTGTTGCCCTAGAAAACTAAATGAAGTAGGGCTCACCAGAATAATGCCTTATGTCAATAGAGCGCATTAGTAATCTAGTCAATGTTGTTTACAGCCAGGGGAGACAATGCCCCCCCCCCCCAAAAAAATGGAAAGATGTTACACAGGACTAATTATCAGTTTGACCCGTTAAGGAAATTAAAAGCAGAGAAAAGTCTTGGGTGGATATTTTGTATAGTTGAAATGCTGTCTGCTTGCATAAGCTTCAAAGATGATTCCACATCTATTAGAATGCAGATGTTAGAGTCACATTTCTCCACTAATGTGAGACAAAATAACCACATGTTGTATCATTTTAGTGCAAGAACTGTATAGTGCTGCAAGAGTTATTATGCTACATATGAGAGGTTTTACACCTACAGTCAGTGTCCATATTACAGTTACCATTAAACTTACAAGGAACCTGTTTATTCATGGCTACTTGAGCAGCTTGTCAAAGGTGCATGTAAACAGCTTATCCCGAATAAGACCTTACGTGGAATATCGCTCTACCATCCAGAATATTGTGCGCATTTAAACATGGTCAGCAAGCAAGCCCACTGGTGGGCTGTGCGTCATTCCTGCTACACTGTAGTTCACTGGCAGTAATTTATCAGGGTGGCTAGGACAGCGGGTAAAGCAAATTACCTGAAGGAAGCGGTCAATGATTCCCACAGTCATATACATGGTCTCCTGCAGCAGGCGGAACTTGATTTGGACCTGGACGAGCCAGTCAATGAGAATGGCACGCATGTTGCCTGTAATTTCCCGTCCTTCCAGGTATTTGGTTTTAACAGCCTGATCAACCTGAGGGGAGACGACACAAAGGGATATGTAAGCAACAGGCACATGTAGGACAATAAAATACATTTCCTGGACCATGGCTTTCAGCTGAGAAACAATACACCAACCTCAAGTTTTTGAAGGTATTTGTAGATGTCCTTCACATATTCGCTGCAGAGCATGGGGTTGTCATAGTCGTCAGCATCCACATCTTTAATATTAAGTAGGACATCAGAGAAGGCCTGGCACAGTTCAATGGGAGCACAGCCAGAGGTCTCCATTGCTGTGGGAGACAATGGCTCAGGGAAAACCTGACAGATAGATAAATACATACTAGTGTTATTCAATATGGGGTATGACAGTGAACAATATCTAATCATGATAGTGCATGAAGTTGAGCAGATTGAAGGCTATTACAAAGAAATCACAAGCAGCCAAATTCTTGCCCTTTGCCCCAGAAACCTCACCTGAACCTCCAGCTTAACTGGGGAAATAACTTTTGGGGGTTGTTGGACTTCAGGGACAGTCGCCAACCGTGTGCTGGCCTTCCTCTCAACCACCTTTGTGGGTTCTGCCTTGGCATCCTGTAGAATAAAAATGAAGCACCGTATTTTAGTACTAGAAACAGGGTAGCTAGAAACCTATGCATTGTGAAGTTGTCCCAAAATACAAGTCACCTTTTTCAGAGTCTGTCTGGGGACTCCAACATTTCCGATTTCGCCAAGCGCAGCTCGTGTTCTCAGTGTAGGCTTGGTTCCCAGAACTACCTTGCCTGGCAGGGCAGTTTGGTTCTCTGAGGAACCCAGACGATTCTAAAGGAATAAAAAAAAGGGAACCATGTAGAATAAGATTTTATTAAAATAGAACACGATATAGCATACTGAACGAGTAAACAATAACGTCAGAGAAGGCAGAAGCAAAACATTTTGCTGAGGCACGAGGCGAGTCACTCCTCTGCATTTAAGCTTGAATTCTAAGCAAAAGCAATGAACAAGTTGCAAACGTAACACACATAGCTATAACAAACCAAATATATCGTAGCACAAAACAATTTCTGAAAAATACAACTTACTCTGGTCATACGGTGAGCCATTTCTAAATATGCGATGCTTCGGCGAAAGAGAATACACTTACTGCACACAACTTCTAAGGGTGAATAGCCGTAGTTTAAATCCTGGTTTACTCGAATTTCATTCGTTGCGTTCCAAAATGCGCTGCCATCTGATTGGATGACAAGCACGTGATTAGAATGCGTTCCTCGGACGACCAGTAATCACATGACAGGATTTAGCTAGTAGTTTTTTTAAAGACTTCCGCTACCTTATAAATAAGAAGCAAGTTAACCAGTTCAAAACAAAGGCACTGTATTGTATTTACAGTTCATGTAAAATTTAGTTGAGGTTTGTGTTACTATATAGAACACATGTCCCAAATATTCTTATAAACCTTTGTAGCTGATTTTCTTAACCTGTATTTTATCTAATACAAGTGTACACTTTGGACTTATTTGAGTATTTACGGTCGTAATAGTGCGTTTACGTGCAAGTCGGAACTAGGAAAGTAGTTTGTTGATCAGACGTCCCACCCTAAATCTTACCCTAACCAGAATCCTTTATCTTAACCATTTTACATCTCAACTTTAATGGAGTAGGGACGTCCCACATACCCTGGAAATCATGGACTCTACGAAATGTCCGACTTTCTAACTGGTTGAACGTGGCATGTGTATGTATAATGGTGCTTTAAAGACAACTTGGACCTCTGGAAAAAACTAGGTTGAATCATGACGTCAGTGATCTTCAGGTCGGAATTTTGGAGCGCTCGAAAGAGGCACGAGTTCCTGACTTGGAATTCCGAGTTGGATGACGGTTCAAAAATACATTTTCCCAGTCAGAGCTCGTTTTTCCGAGTTCCCAGTTGTCTTGGATGAATTGACGTCGGAAGTCAGAGATTTCCCAGTTGATGTTAACGGGGCATTACAACAACAAACACGTTATCTAGTTCCGACTAGCAAGTGAACGTGGCATCATATTACCAAAGACGGTATGGTTAATTCCATATTCATCTGCGAGTCGGAACTAGGTTTACCTTGAAATGTATTACTTGCAGTTATACACGTGGCACATTCAACCAGTTAGTAAGTCGAACATTTGAGTTTCCTAGACCCGACTTGCGGCATTAAAAACGTTGTGATATTACCACAGAGTTTCTAAACCTCTTAACAAATGTGATCTCATGCCAATGAATTGCTGTGACTCCGTTAACATTGCCTACATACCTGTTAAAAATGAAGTGAAATATTTATGAATTGTTATCACTAAAAACGACGTGTCAGATAGAGAATCTTTAAACATCGATAATATGATTAATTCTATGAGAGTCATTAAGTCAGTGGCTGCAACGTGATATCTCAATTTTGGGTCTTATTCTTTTGTCCAAGACTGATTGTTTATCTAGAATCATTTACTCAAGTCAGTCCCTTTTTATTTATTTTAAGTCAATGCTGTTATATTTAGATTTGTTTGAAGGAATAAAACGCATTATATTCGGAGATGACAATTAGTGAAAGAGTATGATCGTGGAGGATTACAGGCTATTGATATTGAATCGTTAGTGGGTGTTTTAGAATTACATGGTTGAAATGATGTCTGTCTAATCCTATCTCTATGTTGTATCATATCCCTAACAGTCTGTTGAATAAACTTGGTGTATTTTGACCCTCCAAAATGACCTGTGAAATTGTCTAAGTTTCACATGATGTTTCATATGATGATGTTATGTTCTGTTAATTACTGATGTCCCCTTTAAGGCGGGAGCACCCTTGGTCATGCGCAGTGTTGTTCAATGTTATTCTGGTACTAACTCGTTTGAGTAATGTGAAGCTCCAGTTCAATTGCTTTTATTCAGAGTCTTTCTTATTACATAAATAAGTACTAAATGTTAAGACACTACAATGGCGACGAGGATGATTACCTGCAGTGTGCATCACGAATACAGATGGAGTTCGTAGGAAGAGAGGAAGAGTTTGACCCTGTAGCATAACAGCTAGCAAGCAGTGAAGACGAGGGGAGAGCTGACGAGAACGAGGCGGCAGATCAATAGATGTGTTTGGTGACACGCAAGAAAACTGGGCAACTTACATTGAACGACTGGAACAGTACTTCATTGCAAACGACATTGCTGATAACAAAAGAGTACCAGCGTTGTTGAGTTTAATTGGCCCAAAAATATACAGTTTGCTAAGAGATCTGACTGCCCCTTTGAAGCCCTCAAATAAAACAATCACAGAGATTGTGGAGATATTGCAAAATCACCTATCACCTAAACCACTCCTCATCGCGGAACGTTTTCGTTTCCACAAGAGAGATCAGAATGAGGGGGAGGGTGTTAGTACATATGTAGCAGTGTTGAAGAAACTATCTGAACATTGCCAGTTTGGAGAGAACCTAAATGACACATTAAGGGATAGATTTGTTTGTGGACTGAAACATGAACACATTCAAAAACGTTTGCTCACAGAATCAGAGCTCACGTTTGCAAAGGTGGTTGAAATTGCTGTGGCTATGGAAATCGCGGCTAAAGATGCATTTGAGTTGCAAAGTAAAAGAAGTACGGACCTGTCACAAATCTCCCTGCACAAGTTTTCACGCAGTCGACAGCTCCCCCGTGTGGCCGATAAATGCAGCAGGTGTGACAGATGGTCACAGAGCAGAGGACTGCCGTTTCAAAGACGAAATTTGTTACAAATGCAGTAGAAGGGGGCACATTCAAAGAGCATGCAAAGCAAAATTCAGTCACAACAGGAAAACTGATAAAATGAAAGGGTCTGTGAATGCACTAGCAGAGAACAGTGGCAGTGATTCAGATGAACGATTAATTGGTACAATGGAGATAAACACAGTGACTTCTCCCAGCAGTAGCATAATATGAGTGACACCAGATATCGAAGGCAAACCCCTCAAAATGGAGCTGGACACAGGATCTGCAGTGTCTATAATTTCCACTACCGTCTACAATGAGCACTTTAAGGCTATCAAGCTGAAGAACACAAATGTGTTGCTGAAGACATACTCAGGAGAGAGATTGAGCCCAATGGGGGTGTTGCAGGTCTGAGTGCATTATGGGGGGCAAACAGCAGTTACAGCTGTATGTGGTGCCTGGAACTGGCCCCCCATTATTTGGCAGGGAATGGCTTTCAAAAATAAAGCTGAACTGGTGTGACTTGAAAATGCTCCACACGTTCCAGTCCAAAGAGAATGGTACAGACCAAACACTGGAATACTTGCGGAAGAAATACAACACAGTTTTCAGTGATCAGATGTGAACAGTAAAAGGCTTCACAGCAAAACTTGTACTAAGAGATGACGCAACCCCCAAATTCTGCAAAGCCAGATCTGTTCCATACTCCCTGAGACCAAAGGTGGAAGCGGAAATCGATCGCTTGCAGAATACAGGGATCCTGACAAAAGTGGACAGAAGCGAATGGGCCACACCCATAGTTCCTATTGTGAAGAAAGACGGGTCTGTTAGAATGTGTGGGGACTTCAAGGTAACTGTGAATTCAATGTTGCATGTGGACCAATACCTCCTACCACACCTGGATGACATCTTTGCTGCACTAGCTGTGGGGAAACACTTCAGTAAAATCGATCTGAAACAGGCTTACCTGCAGCTACCGGTTGAAGAGAGTTCCAAACAGTACCTGACAATAAACACACACAAAGGTCTATACAGGTATAACCACATGGTTTTTGGCATTGCATCAGCCCCAGCCATTTGGCAATTAACTATTGACCAGATTTTGCAAGGAATCCCAGGAACCCAGTGTATCCTGGATGACATGATCATAACAGGACGCACCGACAAAGAGCACCTGGCTAACCTGGAAGAGGTCCTGAAAATACTGAAAGAGTTTGGTCTACAGGCAAACTTACAGAAGTGTGAGTTCTTCAAAGACAAGATTGTCTTCTGTGGATATGAGATTGACTGCAATGGATTGCACAAAACACAGGACAAAATTGAGGCAGTGGTACAGGCACCACGACCACAAAATATCACAGAAGTGAGATCTTTCACTGGACTGATCAATTACTACAGAAGATTCCTCCCAAACCTTTCAGCAGTACTCCAGCCTCTAAATCAGCTCCTGGAAAAGAATAGGACATGGCGGTGGACAGAGCAGTGTGAAAATGCATTTTTGGAGGCAAAATGGCTCATAACATCTGAACAGGTCCTGATGCATTACGACCCTGAAATGCCAGTGAAGTTGGTTTGTGATGCGTCCCCTTATGGCTTAGGTGCCGTCCTTTCACACACTGAAAGATGGGTCAGAGAGGCCAGTTGCATTCGCGTCACGAACATTGAATGATGCAGAGAAAAACTACTCACAAATAGACAAAGAAGCACTGGCACTAGTGTGGGGCGTCAAGAAATTCCACCCATACCTATATGGCAAGCGTTTCACACTGGTTACAGATCACCAGCCGTTGCTTTCCATTTTCAGTCCAAAGAAAGGCATTCCGGCAATGACAGCAGCCAGGTTACAGTGATATGCCCTGTTCCTTGCCAGTCATATGTATGACATTGAGTTTAAACCGTCATCCCTCCACACAAATGCAGATGGATTATCCAGACTGCCATGTACAAGAGAAAGACAAAGGAGGGTGGATGCAGTGGACATGTTCCATACCGCTCAGCTCAAGGCCCTAACAGTCACAAGCACAGTTATCAAACAGGAGACAAGGAAAGATGTGACCTTGTCAAAAGTGTACACCTACACCATGTCAGGATGGCCAGCTACTGGCAGAAAGGAGCTGACTCCGTATTTCCAGCGGAGAAACAAAATTACAATGTACCAAGGATGTTTGATGTGGGGAATGAGAGTCTTGATACCCCAGAAATGCCAACATCTAGTTTTGCAGCAATTACATGAAGGTCATGTTGGAATTGTCAAAATGAAGCTGCTCGCAAGGAGCCACTTCTGGTGGCCAGGTCTGGATCAACAGATAGAAAACATGGCGAAGAACTGTAGCGGATGTTTGGAAACCCTTCACATGCCTGCTCCTGTCCCAGTCCACCCATGGGAATGGCCCGCAGAGCCATGGCAGAGAATTCATGTGGACTATGCTAGTCCCTTTGAAAAGCACATGTTTCTGGTTATAGTTGATGCCCATTCCAAATGGCCAGAGGTGTTTTGCACTGACTCCTCCACCTCAGCTCAGACGATAGAGTGTCTCAGAACAACGTTTGCACGCTTCGGTTTGCCACTGCAGCTGGTAAGTGACAACGCGCACGCTTTTGTAAGTGACGAGTTTACAAGATTCATGTCAGTAAATGGAATCAAACACTCAACCTCAGCTCCGTACCACCCTGCCACCAATGGGTTGGCAGAACGCTTTGTGCAAACCCTAAAGCAAGGACTCCGTGCAGCAAAACAAGACGAAGGGACTTTGCAAACAAAACTGGCCAAGTTCCTGGCCTCCTACCGAACACCCCACATGCCACGACAAATGAAAGCCCAGCCGCACTGATGTTCGGGAGGCCTCTCCGCACACAGCTGGACATCATGAAGCCAAACAGGCGTAATGAAGTGCTGAACAAACAAGCCAAGATGCTCTCTGGTGGCCGGGAGTGCCATCTCCAAACAGGACAGGAAGTGATGGTGCGAGACTACAGAAGAGGGGGGAAATGGACAAGAGGGACCGTACACACACAAACGGGACCCAGAACTTACCAGGTTCAAGTGAGCCCAGACATAATGTGGCGGCGTCACATTAACCAAATGCATTCCACGGAAAACAGCACAACAATCGAGAGAGAACAGGCACCGAGAGATCCCTGTGTGTCACTCTCAGGAACTGTAGAGGACAGTGGGGCAGTAAAGAGACCCCAGGCTGAAAGAAGGGAACATGTTGATGAAGGTGCTGCTATAGCAGACGCTATAATGGAACAAGCACACACTGAGGATGTTCAGGAGCCTCCAGACAATCCGAGGCGCTACCCAGAACAAAGGCACCGCCCACCAGACAGACTAGACATATGAACAAACAAACAAAAACTAACTGTTCAAGTTCAAATTAAAGGATGCAAAATAACTACAACAAGTTCTGGGAAATGTTTCAGTTGTGGTTTGGTAAAAGTAACTCTGATTGTATAAGAGAAGGAATGTTATGTTCTGTTAATTACTGATGTCCCCTTTAAGGCGGGAGCACCCTTGGTCATGCGCAGTGTTGTTCTATGTTATTCTGGTACTAACTAGTTTGAGTAAATGTGAAGCTCCAGTTCAATTGCTTTTATTCAGTCTTTCTTATTACATAAATAAGTACTAAGTGTTAAGACACTACATGTTATTTTTCTGGAAAATGGTATTCAAGCACAATGTTTCCCCACACAAAACATTGACTTGGAAGAATAGAGTTATTTAAGTTAATAGGAAATCCGTTTTCAAATGCCTTTAGTTTGACAAGGGTATTCATGTTGTATGTGATTTGGTAGACAACACTGGGGAGTTTTTGCCGTTTGATGAGTTCATTGGTAAATTTCAGGTTAATATTACTCAGAGAATATATGAAGGTTTGCAAAGCAATTCCACTTCCTTTACTTGGACTTATTAAGAACACTTTGTTATATTATGAGGTTGTTCCCTCTTTCCAAGTTTACAAATTAATGACTTGAATCTTTTGGATAAAAAATGCAACAAAAAGTGGATACAATTGGGAATGCTTGCGAAACAGACCAAACAATGAGATAAGTGAAGCATTCTTCCTCTAGTTGTTAATTTTCTTTAAATCTAAAGCCACAACCTAGATTCAAGCCAATGTCTTTAGTAGTTGAACATGTTATTACTCAAACCTCGTGAAAGTGATAAACTGACACGTTTTCATTTTTGTCAAAAACAATTTATATTGGAGGTGTGCCTTTGATTTAATGCCCTACATATGCGCAGTTCGGCACGAGAAGACTTAGACCCAATGACGTGTATCTAGCCAATGTTGCTATGACATTGCCTGCAAGTGTGATCCGGGATTTCTATTGGAGACGCAGTTTTAGCCTATCTTCATACTGTACTGTCTTTGATATTACTGCCCTTCTGCTAGTCATGTAGAAAACTACATACATACTACTACATACTACATGATCATACAACCAATGATCTGTATAGTCTACCAAAGTATGAGTCAAAGGAAATTGAACATGATGAGAGTGAGGATGAATTAAGGTGCGACAAAGAACCAGAGTTTGAACCTCATCCTACTGGTGATAAATATGTTTCTTTACCCAGTGGGGTGAGATTTTTAAAGAGAATGGATCCTTGCCTTCTGGCTGATCCATATGTTGTGTCAAGTTAGGTGGACAAGAGGTTGGGGAATGTTGGCTCGGTGAAAGTGACTTGATGTGGAATCGTGTCGATTCTTTTGTGTTTCTGCCTCCCAGAGGGAACGTGCACACTGCAACATGTGGCTGGGGACAAGAACTGTGACTTGCTTTCCTCTCCGGAACAACCATTGAAAGGAGTGATAACTGGAGTGGCGTTAAGTGTTGAGGGGGGTCAACTGAAGTTGAAGATTCCTGATTTGCAACGCCCCCTTTTTGGTGCGATGCAGAGCTGGTGGAGATCGTGGTGAAATAGAGAATACACTTTCTGTACTACTGAGTTTTGATACAGAGTTTTTACCACATAAAGTCTAGTTAGTTTGCCAGTTATCCCGTGAGAGCTTTAGTTGTCAAGCTTATGGTAATGTAGTAGCAGTGTGTGGGAGGGAGATTCCTAGATGTGAGAAGTGTGCAGGATGACATGAGACAAAGGAATGTGTAATATCCGTGGAAAGGTTGTGAGTGTAAACTGCAGGGGTACCCATGGTGCTGGAGATCAGAGGTGTCCATTGAGAGAAAGGCAGGTTGAGGTTGCCAGGATCTGAGTAGCGTATGATGAGGCAGTGAAGCGAGTAGTAGAGAAAGATAGTCCAGGGTGAGGGATCCTATAAGAATCCCTGTGAGTAGGACATGTTTAATAAATAGTGATAGGAATAGCACGTGCTTCAGTAAGGTTTATTTTTTTTTGCATTCATGGCCATTGTTGTTAACTGTACCACAGGAATGGAATGTAAATCACGGAGGACAGATTTTGTGGTGGCAGCTGCAGAGAAGTACTTGGGTGTACAATATGTCCTGCCCTCCCAGGCTGCTGGCCTGTGTAGGATCAGATGGGGCCAAAGTAGTGGAATAATGATTGAGGTTTTAATGGGTGTAGGGTTAGTTGGTAGGGCATTTTTATTTTCACAAATTGTAATGAAATCATATTACAGAATAGTAGGCTGATACACAGCCAATACAGTAGGTGACAGCACGCACCTATAACGTGTTTGCGCACTGCCATAATACCAAAGAAGAAGAAGTATGAGTCATAATACCCATAAAGCCGAGCGGTCAAACACGGAAATGGTTCTAATAAGATGTCCACCATTAATTTGATCAATTGTGAATTTTAGAAACCCTGCAAATAAGAACTGTTTCGTGTAGGCTTGTCATTCAGAACTATAAATGAATGTCTTAAGCGTCACATCACTCACCAGGGCCATGATGATCTGGACGAGACTGCCGAATCGAGGCAAAGTTAAGAATCTCTGGATTAACTATCTAATGTTAACAAAATGTTGTAATTAATAAATTGGCTGAAGTTGTTTAAATTGACAATTCTGTGAACTGTCTTGGGCAAGTTTTAAATGTACACTTATCTAGCCAGCTCATGGTTAGTTAGCAACATTAGCCGAGCTAGATGGCTAAATTAGCCGTGTATTTGCCTAGCTATTTAAATGCATGAGCAATTCATAAAAACACATTTAGCTTTCTTTGTCTTTTACAAGCCAACAGCCTAGCTAGCTAGTTAATTTAGATGATGATGCTAGGGCTAGGCGTTCTTGATAATGTTTGTTTGGAATGAAGGTGAAGAAGAGAACCGAACAGAGCTCCCCTCTGTTCTATTGGCAAATGTCTAGTCACTCGAGAATAAAATGGATGAGCTTAGTTCAAGGGTTTCCTATCACAGAGACTTGAAAGCTGCGAAATTACATGTCTTAGTGAAATGTGTCTGGAATTTGATGCTATGCACGTAGTACTCGTGGATTCTCCATGCAGGATCAGACAGCGGCTTCGGGGAAATCGAAAGGAGGTGGAGTGTGTTTTTTCATAAATAACAGCTTGTGTGCTGCTTCAAGTATGAAGGAAATCTCAAACTTTTGCTCACGTGATACAGAATACCTCATGATAAGCTGTAGACCCTTTTATCTACCAAAATAGTTCTCATACGTAATGATCACAGCTGTCTACATTCCTCCACATGCCAACACCACTATGGTACTCAATGAACTGTATGGGGCCATAAACAAACAAGAAACCACTCACCCAGAAGCAACACTTCTGGTGAGCGGAGACTTTAACTTCTTCGATATAGTGTGCGCTCTTTTAATTTTTGGATAAAAAAAACGTTCCCGTTTTAAACAAGATATTTTGTCACGAAAAGATGCTCGACTATGCATATAATTGACAGATTTGGAAAGAAAACACTCTGACGTTTCCAAAACTGCAAAGATATTGTCTGTGAGTGCCACAGAACTAATGCTACAGGCGAAACCAAGATGAAATTTCATACAGGAAATGCCCCAGATTTTGAATGCGCTGTGTTCCAATGTCTCCTTATATGCCTGTGAATGCGCCAGGAATGAGCCTACACTTTCTGTCATTTCCCCAAGGTGTCTGCAGCATTGTGACGTTTTTGTAGGCATATCATTGGAAGATTGACCATAAGAGACTACATTTACCAGGTGTCCGCTTGGTGTCCTCCGTCGAAATTATTGCGCAATCTCCAGCTGCGTCCACTTTTCCATTTGGTTCAGAGGAGAAAGGCAACTGCCACGAATGATTTATCATCGAATAGATATGTGAAAAACACCTTGAGGATTGATTCTAAACAACGTTTGCCATGTTACTGTCGATATTATGGAGTTAATTTGGAAAAAAGTTTGGCGTTGTAATGACTGAATTTTCTGTTTTTTTTCTTAGCCAAACGTGATGAACAAAACGGAGCGATTTCTCCTACACAAATAATCTTTTTGGAAAAACTGAACATTTGCTATCTAACTGAGAGTCTCCTCATTGAAAACATCCGAAGTTCTTCAAAGGTAAATGATTTTATTTGAATGCTTTTCTTGTTTTTGTGAAAATGTTGCCTGCTGAATGCTAGGCTTAATGCTATGCTAGCTATCAATACTCTTACACAAATGCTTGTGTAGCTATGGTTGAAAAGCATATTTTGAAAATCTGAGATGACAGTGTTGTTAACAAAAGGCTAAGCTTGTGAGCCAATATATTTATTTCATTTCATTTGCGATTTTCATGAATAGTTAACGTTGCGTTGTGCTAATGAGCTTGAGGCTATGATTACGCTCCCAGATACGGGATTGCTCGACGCTAGAGGTTAATCTCTCTGGCCCACCCGGGACGCAACTGCCGAAATACCCCGAAATACCAGAAGGGGACGTAAACAATTAGCGTAGCCGGCGCTACACAAAACGCAGAAATAAAATATAAAACATTCATTACCTTTGACGAGATTCTTTGTTGGCACTCCTATATGTCCCATAAACATCACAATTGGGTCTTTTTTTTCCGATTAAATCGGTCCTTGTGTACCCAAAATGTCCATTTATGAAGACCGTCAGATCCAGGAAAAACACATTTTTTAAACGCAACGTTATTTTTTTTAATTAAAAAAGTTGCCTATAAACTTTGACAAAACACTTCAAACTACTTCTGTAATCCAACTTTAGGTATTACTAAACGTTAATAAACGATCAAATTGATCACGGAGCGATCTGTATTCAATAGGCACAAGTTTGGGAAACGTAGCCAACTTTTCCGGTTCCATTGTTTACAGCTGTGGACTTGACAACCGGATGTGGCTATTACTCAGATGACCAACGATTTAGTTTAATCGAAATCACAACACTGGCGACATCGTGTGGAAGCTATAGGAACTGTATTCTCAGCCTTAAGTATTTTTCCTTCCAATAGACAATACATGGACTGGCGGATTGATTTTTTTCTCCGTCGATTTAGTGACCAGGTTTCCTGGCGATTGTGACCACGGAACTCGTTCTGTTCAATGGTGTCACAGACACCATTGAACCAGTTCTAGAAACTTCAGAGTGTTTTCTATGCACACATACTAATCATATGCATATACTATATTCCTGGCATGAGTAGCAGGACGTTGAAATGTTGCGCGATTTTTAACAGAATGTTGAAAAAAGTAGCCCGATCTCTAAGAGGTTTTAAAGCAGGTTGACTTAAAACCGTCCTACCTCACTTCTACCAACCCGTCTCTTGCACCACAAGGTGCGCTAAAACACTTTTATTTTACCCACAGAAAAACATACAGGCCCATCCCTTATCCTCCATTTGGCAAATCCGTGTGGTTGGACCATGTTAGTTTGTTGGTGATGTGGACACCAAGTAACTTGAAGCTCTCAACCTGCTCCACTGCAGCCCCGTCGATGAGAATCACGTTGAGAGAGAGGTTGTTTTCCTGGCACCACATGGCCAGGTCTCTGGTCAGGACTCTGACCTCCTCCCACATGGCCAGACCTCCTGACCTCCTCCCTATAGGTTGTCTCATCGGCAAACTTAATGATGGTGTTGGAGTCGTGCCTGGCCGTGCAGTCATGAGTGAACAGGGAGTACAGGAGGGAACTGAGCACAGACCCCCGAGGGGCCCCTATGTTGAGGATCAGTGTGGCGGATGTGTTGTTACTTACCCTTACCACCTGGGGGCGGCCCATCAAGAAGTCCAGGATCCAGTTGCAGAGGGAGGTGTTTAGTCCCAGGGTCCTTAGCTTATTGATGAGCTTTGAGGGCACTATGGTGTTGAACGCTGAGCTGTAGTCAATGATTAGCATTCTCACATAGGCGTTCCTTTTGTCCAGGTGGGAAAGAGTAGTGTGGAGTGCAATAAAGATGGCATCATCTGTGGATCTGTTGGGGCGGTATGCAAATTGGAGTGGGTCTAGGTTTTCTGGGAAATGATGTTGATGTGAGCCATTACCAGCCTTTCAAAGCACTTTATGGCTACAGACGTGAGTGCTACAGGTCGGTAGTCATTTAGGCAGGTTACGTTAGTGTTCTTGGGCACAGGCACTATGGTGGTCTGCTTAAAACATGTTGGTATTACAGACTCGGACAAGGAGAGGTTGAAAATGTCAGTGAAGACACTTGCCAGTGGTTCAGCGCATGCTCACAATACACGTCCTGGTAATCCGTCTGGCGGTAATCCGTCTGCGGCCTTGTGAATGTTGACCTGTTTAAAGGTCTTACTGCGGAGAGTGTGGCTGCGGAGAGTGTGATCACACAGTCTTCCGGAACAGCTGGTGCTCTCATGCATGTTTCAATGTTATTTGCCTCAAAGTGAGCATAGACGTAGTTTAGCTTGTCTGGTAGGCTCGTGTCACTGGGCAGCTCTCGGCTGTTCTTCCCTTTGTAGTCTGTAATGATTTGCAAGCCCTGCCACATCTGATGAGCGTCAGAGCCGGTCTAGTACGATTCGATCTTAGTCCTGTATTGACACTTTGCCTGTTTGATGGTTCATCAGAGGGCATAGCGGGATTTCTTATAAGCTTCTGGGTTAGAGTCCCTCTCCTTGAAAGCGGTAGCTCTAGCTTTTAGCTCAGTGTGGATGTTGCCTGTAATCCATTGCTTCTGGTTGGGGTATGTACATACGGTCACTGTGGGGATGACATCATCGGTGCACTTATTGATGAAGCCAATGACTGATGTGGTGTACTCCTCAATGCCATCGGAGGAATTCCGGAACATATTCCAGTCTGTGCTAGCAGAACAGTTCTGTAGCTTAGCATCTGCTTCATCTGACCACTTTTTTATTGATCGAGTCACTGGGGCTTCCTGCTTTAATTTTTGCTTGTAAGCAGGAATCAGAATGATAAAATTATGGTCAGATTTGCCAAATGGAGGGTGAGGGAGCGGTTTGTATGCATCTCTGTGTGTGGAGTAAAGGTGGTCCAGAGTTTTTTTTCCTCAGGTTGCACATTTAACATTCTGATAGAAATTTGGTAAAACGGATTTAAGTTTCCCTACATTAAAGTCCCCGGCTACTAGGAGCGCCGCCTTTGGGTGAGCGTTTTCTTTTTTGCTTATTGCGGAATACAGCTCATTCAATGCTGTCTTAGTGCTAGCCTCTGACTGTGGTGGTTTGTAAACAGCTACGAAAAATACAGATGAAAACTCTCTAAGTAGATAGTGTGGGCTGCAGCTTATCATGAGATACTCTACCTCAGGCGCGCAATAGCTCAAGACTTCCTTAGATATTGTGCACCAGCTGTTATTTACAAAAATACATAGTCCGCAGCCCCTTGTCTTACCAGACTCCGCTGTTCTATCCTGCCGGTGCAGCGTATAACCAGCCAGCTGTATGCTAATAGTGTCGTCGTTCAGCCATGACTCCGTGAAGCATAAGATTTTGCAGTTTTGAATGTCCCGTTGGTACTTTAAGGTCATCTATTTTATTGTCCAAAGATTGCACGTTTGCTTGCAGAATGGAAGGAAGTGGGGGTTTATTCTATCGCCTACGAATTCTCAGAAAGCAGCCTGCCCTCCGGACCCTTTTTCTCTGCCTCCTCTTCCCGCAAATCACAGGGATCTGGGCCTGTTCCCAAGACAGCAGTATATCGTTATCGTCGGGCTCGTTTGACTCGTTAAAGTCTGCCTTCTTCTCCGGTGCCATTTTACATGGTTGTTGCAAAAGTAGATCTGCTTAAAAATAAAGTAAAGGCTATCATGTCAGACACGTACTAACAAAGCATGTGCATGAACGAACAAGACAACAAAATGTGCCTTTTGGAATCAAAGTTGCAAACTTTATAAGATGAATTGAACCAGCAAGAAAACAGAATGAATCAAAACAACATGAGAAAATTGGCCTTAGCGGAAAACGAGAAAAAGGGGCATTTTCCTGCTACGTGGTCAAACAGATATCAGAGGAACTTGATGTGGATATATCAGCAAAAGATCTGGAACGATGCCATAGGATCGGTGTGAAACAGAAGAACGCTAAATACCCACACATGGTGATCTTCAAACTGTGGAACCATCAGACCAAAATAATTATTCTGAGAAGAGGACGAAGTAGTAAAAACAATGAGTGCACTAGGCTACATACAGTGATGCCTTAGACCAGCTTATCATAGGTTGAGACAATATCCTTTCCCTCTCCTCGACAATATATATTCTACTTTCCCCAAGTAGCTGTTCTTCTCTATGAAGTAACGGTTGAAGTAACCAATGTGCTACATGGAGACTGAAAAGACAATTCAAAGGGGGAAATATAGCATGCATGTCAATAACTGTTCTAAGGATGTGCATGTTTGTGTAGATGAATGGGAGTGTGAGGGAAGAGTGAGGGATGATGAATATGTGTAGGAGGGTGGGAGAGAATGGGTTTGTGGATGCATAGGGTATAAGTTTGTCTGGAATGGATGAGAATGGATGAGTACATCTGGCTGGGTGTAAGTGTGTCTGAGCGGTAGGGAGGGTGGGACAAATGGGAAGTTGGGACAAGCTTGGGTGGGTATGGATGGGAGGTAAGGACAAGCTTGGGTGGGCAAGGATAGGAGGTTTGGACAAGCTTGGCTTGGGGGAGAACTGGGAGGGGAAGGTGGAGAGGGATGGATTTGGCTTGTAAGAGGGAGAAGAGAGATGTATTTATTTTTGTGCTGTAAAATGAATAAGAGTTCTGGACAGATTAATAGGGTGAATAGGAAGGTGTAGAGGTTTCCCAGAAAGAGGGCAAAGATGTGCCCCAGCTGCCATTTGATGGTGATCTGGGGGTGGTACTCCTCCAGCTCAGCGATTGTCTCAAACAGGGGAGGACACACCAGGCCCAACAGGGACATGATGAGCTCCAACTACACAGAGTAACCATGGCAGGAATCATACCATCTCCCCACTACACCACCACTTTACACAACGCCATATGATAAAAAAAGATGTCAGTGATGAAATAGAGAGGGAAGTTTGTTTAGTCAGTAATGAATGAGATGGAAAAAAAGGCTGCAATATTACAGATGTAGGATCTTTATTTGAGCCAGTTTGCTACAACCGGAAAATATTTCTGCATCAACAGGAAACATTATTATGTGGATTATAATTAATGGCCATTTTTGTAGGGGTTGATACTTTTTTGTAAGGGAAAATCAAGTCTGAAATTTCAAAGTGGAAATTACAAACTTCTGAAGCCTTTTTAAGCCTCCTGCAACAGGTGATCAAATGAAGATCCTACATCTATATAACATAATATCACTATACATTTTTTCCAAATATAAACTGATTCTATTGGTTTGAAAGAATGTACTTGACATCAACACCATTCTCCAAGCATTACCTCATTTTTCTTGTACCAGCTCAGATCGTCCCTGTTGGCAAACTCCTGGGACCTCTTCACCACGGAGAAGATGAGGTAGCCACTTCCCCCCCCCCAGGCAGCAGATGATCATGACATTGGCCAGCACACGCAGGAACCTCCTCAGGTGGATGTTTTCATCCTTCTGGTTCTGCTCATTTTTAAACAAGTTCTCATTTGTAACTGCGACCTGGCCAAGATAAAGCATAGCAATTCGACACATACAACAACACAGAGAGTCGGCCCGAGAATTGAACCCTGTGGCACACCCATAGAGACTGCCAGACGTCCGGACAACAGTCCCTCTGATTTGACACACTGAATTCTATCAGATAAGTAGTTGGTAAACCAGGCGAGGCCAAGGCTGTCGAGTCTGCCAATAAGAATGTTGTGATTGACAGAGTCGAATGCCTTGGCCAGGTCGATGAATACAGCTGCACAGTAATGTCTCTTATCGATGGCGGTTACACATGGAATAAACAAAACATACAGTCAATAATACAGTAGAACAAAAGAAAACAAAAAAGTCATATACAGTGAGTGCAAATGAGGTAAGTTAAGGATATAAATAGGCCATGGTGGCGAAGTAATTACAATATAGCAATTAAACACTGGAATGGTAGATCGGCAGAAGATGAATGTGCAGGTAGAGATACTGGGGTGCAAAGAAGCAAAATAAATAAATAAATACCAGTATGGGGATGAGGTAGGTAGATAGATGGGCTGTTTACAGATGGGCTATGTACAGCTGCAGTGATCTGTTAGCTGCTCTGACAGCTGGTGCTTAAAGCTAGTGAGGGAGATGTGAGTCTCCAGCTTCAGAGATTTTTGCAATTCGTTCCAGTCATGGGCAGCAGAGAACTGGAAGGTAGGACGACCAAAGGAGGAATTGGCTTTGGGGGTGACCAGTGAGATATACCTGCTGGAGCGCGTGCTACGAGTGGGTGCTGCTATGGTGACCAGTGAGCTGAGATAAGGCGGGGCATTACCTAGAAGAGACTTGTAGATAACCTGTAGCCAGTGGGTTTGGCGACGAGTATGAAGCGAGGGCCAACCAACGAGAGTGTACAGGTCGCAATGGTGGGTAGTGTATGGGGCTTTGGTGACAAAACAGATGGCACTGTGACAGACTGCATCCAGTTTGTTGAGTAGAGTGTTGGAGGCTATTTTATAGATCACATCACCGAAGTCGAGGATCGGTAGGATGGTCAGTTTTACGAGGGTATGTTTGGCAGCATGAGTGAAGGATGCTTTGTTGCGATATAGGAGACCGATTCTAGATGTAATTTTGGACTGCAGATGCTTAATGTGATTCTGGAAGGAGAGTTTACAGTCTAACCAGACACCCAGGTATTTGTAGTTGTCCACATATTCTAAGTCAGAGCCGTCCAGAGTAGTGATGCTGGACAAGGGGAGCAGATGCGGGCAGTGATCGATTGAATAGCATGCATTTAGTTTTACTTGTGTTTAAGAGCAGTTGGAGGCCACGGAAGGAGAGTTGTATGGCATTGAAGCTCGTCTGGAGGATTGGTAACACAGTGTCCAAGGAAGGGCCAGAAGTATACAGAATGGTGTCGTCTGCGTAGAGGTGGATCAGAGAATCACCAGCAGCAAGAGCAACATCATTGATGTATACAGAAAAGAGAGTCGGCCCGAGAATTGAACCCTGTGGCACCCCCATAGAGACTGCCAGAGGTCCGGACAACAGGCCCTCTGATTTGACACACTGAACTCTATCAGAGAAGTAGTTGGTAAACCAGGCGAGGCAATCATTTGAGAAACCAAGGCTGTCGAGTCTGCCAATAAGAATGTTGTGATTGACAGAGTCGAAAGCCTTGGCCAGGTCGATGAATACAGCTGCACAGTAATGTCTCTTATCGATGGCGGTTATGATGTCGTTTAGAACCTTGAGCGTGGCTGAGGTGCACTCATGACCAGTTCTGAAACCAGATTGCATAGGGGAGAAGGTATGGTGGGATCCGAAATGGTCAGTAATCTGTTTGTTAACTTGGCTTTCAAAGACCTTAGAAAGACAGGGTAGTATAGATATAGGTCTGTAGCAGTTTGTGTCTAGAGTGTCCTTTGAAGAGGGGGATGACCGCAGCTTTCCAATCTTTGGGAATCTCAGACGATACGAAAGAGAGATTGAACAGGCTAGTAGGGGGTTGCAACAATTTAGGCAGATAATTATAGAAAGAGGGGGTCCAGATTGTCGAGCCCGGCTGATTTGTAGGGGTCCAGATTTTACAGCTCTTTCAGAACATCAGCTATCTGGATTTGGGTAAATGAGAAATGGTGGGGGCTTTGGCGGGGTGTTGTGGAGGGTGCCGGGCAGTTGACCGGGGTAGGGGTAGCCATGTGGAAAGCATGGCCAGCCGTAGAGAAATGCTTATGGAAATTCTCAATTATAGTGGGTTTATCAGTGGTGACAGTGTTTCCTTGCCTCAGAGCAGTGGGCAGCTGGGAGGAGGTGCTCTTATTCTCCATGGACTTTACATGGTGTCCCAGAACTTTTTTGAGTTAGTACTACAGGATGCAAATTTCTGTTTGAAAAAGCTTGCCTTAGCTTTTCTAACTGCCTGTGTATATTTGTTCCTAACGTCCCTGAAAAGTTGCATATCACGGGGGCTATTCGATGCTAATGCAGAACGCCAAAGGATGTTTTTGTGCTGGTCAAGTGCAGACAGGTCTGGAGTGAACCAAGGACTATATCTATTCCTAGTTCTAAATTTTTTGAGAGGGGCATGCTTATTTAAGATGGCGAGGAAGGCACCTTTAAAGAATAACCAGGCATCATCTACTGACGGGATGAGGTCAATGTCATTCCAGGATACCCCGGCCAGGTCGATTAGAAAGGCCTGCTCCCAGAAGTGTTTCAGGGAGCGTTTGACAGTGATGAGGGGTGGTCGTTTGGTCGCAGACCCACTACGGATGCAGGCAATGAGGCAGTGATAGAGATCTTGATTGAAAACAGCAGAGGTGTATTTGGAGGACGAGTTAGTTAGGATGACATCTATGAGGGTGCCCGTGTTTACTGATTTGGGGTTGTACCTGGTAGGTTCATTGATAATTTGTGTGAGATTGAGGGCAACAAGCTTAGATTGTAGGATGGCCGGGGTGTTAAGCATGTCCCCGTTTAGGTCACCTAGTAGCACGAACTCAGAAGATAGATGGGGGGCAATCAATTCACATATGGTATCGAGGGCACAGCTGGGGGCAGAGGGAGGTCTATAGCAAGCGGCAACAGTGAGATACTTGTTTCTGGAAAGGTGAATTTTTAGAAGTAGAAGCTCAAATTGTTTGGGTACAGACTTAGCCTGCAGAGTTCTGTATTACTATCTATCTTTGCAGTAGATTGCAACACCGCCCCCTTTGGCAGTTCTATCTTGGCGGAAAACATTATAGTTAGCGATGGAGATTTCAGGGTTTTTGGTGGTTTTCCTAAGCCAGGATTCAGACACGGCTAAGACATCTGGGTTGGCAGAGTGTGCTAAAGCAGTGAGTAAAACAAACTTAGGGAGTAGGTTTCTAATGTTAACATGCATGAAACCAAGGCTCTTATGTTTACAGAAGTCAACAAATGAGAGCACCTGGGGGGTGGGAGTGAAGCTAGGCACTGCAGGACCTGGATTAACCTCCACATCACCAGAGGAACAGAGGAGAAGTCGGATAAGGGCACGGCTAAAGGCTATACGAACTGGTCTAGCACGTTCGGAACAGAGAGTAAAAGGAGCAGGTTTCTGGGCACGATAGCATAGATTCAAGGCATAGTGTACAGACAAAGGTAAGGTAGGATGTGAGTACATTGGAGGTAAACCTAGGCATTGAGTAATGATGAGGGAGATATAGTCTCTAGAGATGTTTAAACCAGGTGATGTCATCGCGCATGTAGGAGGTGGAACAACATGGTTGGTTAAGGCATATTGAGCAGGGCTAGAGGCTCTACAGTGAAATAAGACAGTAATCACTAACCAGGACAGTAATGGACGAGGCATATTGATATTAGGGAGAGGCATGCGTAGCCAAGTGAACATATGCGTCCAGTGAGAGGTTGGGCTAGCTGGGGACACGGCGATTCAGACAGTTAGCAGGCCAATGCCATCCACGATGGACTCCTGCACTCAGACAGACACAGACAGACAGACGGATAGTTAGCTTATGGACCACGATATGGTCTATACTTGGCATGTCGGTTTCTCACTTATGGGTGACACAAATTGAGAAATGGGGGAGGGGAATTGGCAGAATCCAGTGCCTTCAGAAAGTATTCATAACCCTGGACTTATTCCACATTTTGTTGCGTTACAGCCTGAATTCAAAATGGATGACTTTTTTTTCTACACCTATCTACACACAATACTCCATAAAGACAAAGTGAACAAAATGTTTTTAGACATTTTGGCATATGTATTTAAAATGAAATATGTAATTTACATAAATACTCACACCCCTGAGCCAATACTTTGTAGAAGCCTTTGGCAGCTATTATAGCTGTGAGTCTTTCTGGGCAAGACTCTAAGACCTTTCCACACCTGGATTGTGCAACATTTGCCCATTATCAAAATTCTTCAAGGTCTGTCAAATTGGTTGTTAGACAACCATTTTCAGGTCTTGCCATAGATTTTCAAGTAGATTTAAGTCAAAACTGTAACTTGGCCACATTCACTGTCTTAGTAAGAAATTCCAGTGTAGATTTGGCCATGTGTTTTAGGTTATTGTTCTGCTGAAAGGTGAATTCATCTCCCAATGTCTGGTGGAAAGCAGACTGAACCAGGTTTTCCTCTAGGATTTTGCCTGTGCTTTGCTCCATTCTGTTTCTTTTTATCCTAAAAAACTCCCCAGTCCATAACTATTACAAGCATACCCATAACATGATGCAGCCACCACGATGCTTGAAATATGAAGAGTGGTACTCAGTGTGGTATTGAATTTGCCCCAAACATAACACTTTGTACTCAAGACAAAAAGTTTATTGCTTTGCCACATGTTTTGCAGTATTACTTTAGTGCCTTGTTGCAAACAGGATGCATGTTTTGGAATATTTTTATTCTGTATAGGCTAACTTCTTTTCACTCTGTCAATTAGGTTAGTATTGTGGAGTAATGACAATGTTGTTGATCCATCCTCAGTTTTCTCCTATCACTGCAATTAAACTCGGTAACTCAGCTGTTTCCTTCCTCTCCGGCAACTGAGTTAGGACTGACACTTGTATCTTTGTAGTGACTGGGTGTATTGATACACCATCCAAAGTGTAACTAATAACTTTCTCAAAGGGATCACCATCCTCTAAGGGATATTCAATGTCTGTTTGTTTGTTTTCCTATCTACCAATTGGTGCCCTTCTTTACGAGGCATTAGAAAACCTCCCTGCGGTCTTTGTGGTTAAATCTGTGTTTGAAATTCACTGCTCGACTGAGGGACCTTACACACATACAGTATGTGTGGGATACAGAGATGAGGTGACTTGTAAAGCACATTGTTACTCCTAAACTCATTTAGGCTTTGTCTCGCCCTGACCTTAGAGAGCTTTTTATGTCTCTATTTTGGTTTGGTCAGGGTGTGATTTGGGTGGGCATTCAATGTGCTATTTTCTATGTTTTGTATTTCTTTGTTTTGGCCGGGTATGGTTCTCAATCAGGGAGAGCTGTCTATCATTGTCTCTGATTGGGAACCATACTTAGGCAGCCCTTTTTCCCACATGTGATTGTGGGTAGTTAACTTTGTTTGTGGCACATAGCCCTTAAGCGTCACGGTTGTTTTGTATTGTTTATTGTTTTTGTCTGCGTCATCCAAAATAAAAGGAATATGTACGCTGACCATGCTGCGCTATGGTCCTCTTCATTCGACGGCCGTGACAGAACTTCCCACCACCAAAGGACCAAGCAGGGTGGGCAGGAGGAGAGGACACGACGGAAACCTGAGAGGCAGCCCCAAAATATTTTTTGGGGTGGGGCAGATGACGTGGGCGTCGGTGCTGAAGGGTGAGTCCGAGACCGAGGAGGAATTCTTGGACCGTTTGAGTGAGGAGTGGTTGGCAGTGGAGAGGGACAAAATAGTTTGGAGGGGTTGGAGTGTGGAGCAAGACAGTCGCTTTGAGGAGCATGTGACCCTTCAGGCACCATGCTTTGCGGTTACACGTACTGTGTCGCCGGTACGCATCCACAGCCCAGTGCGTCCTGTGCCAGCAACCCGCAGTTGCCGGTCTAGGATAAGCATCCAGCCAGGATGGGTTGTGCCAGATCTGCGCTCCAGACCTCCGGTGCGTCTTCACGGCCCAGTATATCCTGTGCCAGCTCCACGCACCCGGTCTCCTGTACGCCTGCCCAGCCCGGTAAGCCCTGTGCCAGCTCTACGCACTAAGCCTCCTGTATGTCTCCCCAGCCTGGTGAGTCCCGTGCCTGCTCCCAGAGCCAGGCCTCCTGTGTGTCTCTCCACTCCAGTGATGATCCATGACACGAAGCCTCCAGTGATGATCCATGGCACGAAGCCTCCAGTGATGATCCATGGCACGAAGTCTCCAGTGATAATCCATGGCAAGAAGCCTCCAGCGGTGATCCATGGCACGAAGCCTCCAGCGATGGTCTCCAGTCCGGGGCCCGCAGCGAGGGTGCCCAGTCCAGGGCCCGCAGCGAGGGTGCCCAGTCTGGGGCCCGCAACGAGGGTCCCCACACCAGAGGCGCCACCAAAGCGGGGTGAGCCAGAGGTGGAGTGGGGTCTACGTCCCACACCAAAGCCACTACCGCGGATCGATGCCCACCCAGACCCTCCCCTATAAGTTCGGGTTTTGCCGCCGGAGTCCGCACCTTTGGGGGGGAGTACTGTCACGCCCTGACCTGAGAGCTTTTTATGTCTCTATTTTGGTTTGTTCAGGGTGTGATTTGGGTGGGCATTCTATGTTCTATTTTCTATGTTTTGTATTTCTTTGTTTTGGCCGGGTATGGTTCTCAATTGGGGACAGCTGACTATCGTTGTCTCTGATTGGGAACCATACTTAGGCAGCCCTTTTCCCCACCTGTGATTGTGTTAACTTTGTTTGTGGCACATAGCCCTTAAGCTTCACGGTTGTTTTGTATTGTTTATTGTTTTTGTCAGCGTCATCCTAAATAAAAGGAATATGTACGCTCACCACGCTGCACTTTTGTCCTCTTCATTCGACGGCCATGACAGGCTTGCCATAACAAATGGGTTGAACGTATTGACTCATTCCAGTTTAAATTTTTAATTAATTTGTAAACTTTTAGAAAAACATAATTCCTCTTTGACATTATCGGATATTGTGAGTGACCCCAAAAATCTAAATTTGATCCATTTTAAAATCAGGCTGTATCCTATTTTAGCAAATACCAGAGGTGTGGATTCGAGTCACATGACTTGGACTCAAGTCACAAATATGATGTCTTGCAACTTGACTTTGACTTTAACACCAATGACTCGTGACTTGACTTGGACTTGATACCCTCCCCAAGGCCAAATATTAAAAATTATTCTATTAAAAAAAGTGTGCAGCGCATCAACTCTTCATTTAACCGATTACAGTTTGAATCGGACAACAACGTCGGCGGGTGAATTCAGATGGAGCACTTGGAAAGATGATACCCAAAATTATCATTTTCTTATATAAAGACAATGCTGTATCAACAAAAAAACTGATTGCAATTTGCAAAACATGCTGGAAGAAAATTAGACGGAGGCGCAACAATTTCCAACTTTGTTCAACATTTGAAGCTGCACAAAGAACGGTAAGTCGTGGCTAATATAGCCGACAGCTATATATTTTATTACTTTACTGGTGTATCATGTAGGATAACGTAACGTTAAATCAATAAACCTCCACACAGTCATTCAGTGTGGGAACGTGATCATTGCACCCTGGCTAGGCAGTTGGTAGCCGAAATCCTGCCTGATGTTACTGCTGTTCCTAAAACCATTGACATACGTTAGCCTACTGTAACCACACAGAGTGTGTGTGTTGGGAGATTGTGTACAAGCCTACTTCGCCCGATTGCGCCCCATAGCGATCCTCAATAGTCGATCAACATGTATCACTATGTATGTA